>NW_011888915.1:798836-800909 GCF_000151845.1 Pteropus vampyrus
AAAAAAAAAAAAAAACGGCAAGCATGAAATGGAAAAAGAAACTAGGTGGTAAGAAAAGATTAACATCGCTGCCGCTGCCTCCGACAGCTTCCCGCGGCGAGATGCGATTACTCAGGGTTTCAGAGCCTCGTTTGTGTGTCGAAACCCATCCCCCTCGCCTCCGTTTTAAGACAAAAGTCAAGAATGAGGCGAGAGACAAGGCCGCATTTTGCAGTTAATTTGGAAAAGGCAGTGTTCAACTGTGGTGAAGCCCCAGAATGTCGAGCTACGATGAAGGCTGCAGGGTGTGTGTTTTAATAGCTTGGAAATGACGTTTAACGAGATTTAATAGCATAGCTGGGGAGGAAATATATAGGGGATGATTGGATTATTAGCTAGGGTATGATTTATAAATTGAGGCCCCAGGGAAAAGAGCTGCTTGATTCACTCGCCACAATCTGCGGCTCGATTTTCCCTCTGAAATTGAGAGACCTTTTGCAGGGGTTTTTAGAGGTATTTAACACGTCGTAATCGTGGGAACTGAGCCAGGTGGTAACTGATGTCGATTTGGACCGCAAATAACTGCGTGCGTTTTGTCGTGTTTCAAATGCTTTGAGTATAATTTGCATAAAATGTCAATCTTGCTTCTGTGAAATCTATCGAAGGTGATCTGCAGTTTTATATTTTAGAAATAAGGAAAAACAATACGATTAACACATCTGAATTAACCCTGGTGCGTGCGGCCAGTTATTGTTTTGTTTTGCTGTCATCAGCTCTGTGTTGTAATTTCCTCCCTCCTCCAGCCGGACTCCTGAAATGACTGGTTAAGAATTTAGCTTCTTGGCTTCATATACACGCCCAAATTGTGGCAATGCTGTCTAGTCTTTAGATTTCTTACAGCCTGGGGGTCTGGCACATGCTTTTTTTGTATGACCTTGGGTAAGGCTTAGGGTTCCTTCCTGCTTTAATAAAATACAAATGACGGGTTCCATTCAATTGCCACCAAGGTGTTTTAAAATCAGCTCTTTCCCATAGTGTGATTTAATTTATTCCTTTCATCCTGCCTTGGATAAGGCAAACAAGCAGAGCTGTGGCTTTTCTTTATACTGCCATCTTCTTGAGCTATTAGGTAATGTTCACGTACTGCTAAAATACAAAAAATTTGGTGGAATATCAAAATTATGCATTCCTTGGCATAGTATTTAAGAGCTTTAAATATGCAGAATTAGGGTATGCTAGAGACAGGTCATCTTTATTTTAAAATCATTATTTTGAAGAAATAAGCTTCAAAAAAGAGTGAAACAAGAAATAACCTTCCTAGAAAAATTGGAAAATATGAAAGCCAAAAAAAAAAAAAAGAACCCTAACAAAATCCTATAACCCAGAGATAACCAATGTTAATATTTTAATGTGTATCTTTGTGGGCTTATAGCTATGTAAATATTCATAAGTATAGATCAATATACATGTGTACAGACAGATAAGGAAGGTTAATATTGATTGAGCACCAATCATGGTACTAAGTGCTTTACATCCATTACTTCAGTTAATCCTCACAAAACCCCTGTGAGGCAGCGTTTAGTATTATTGTATAGATGACAAAGTCAAGACTCCAAGAGGCTCAGCAACTTGCTCAAGGTCGCAGCTTCTAAGCAGTGATTACAAGGATAAATACCGACTGAACACACAGGCTCATGGTCCAAATATAGGCGTATGCATTAGCAGATATATATATATCACACATACATATACGGCACATCTTTATACACACATATGCAATTCCATGGGCCCCTGATTATACTTAAACACACTCTGTACCTACATGCACATGTGTATGTTTACATACCCATATGCGTCCATGTGTATCATGTTCACAGACATGTACATTGACAAATTCGCACGTGTGTTCATGCACATGTATATAGAAAGAAACACAATATAGCTGTATAACAAGATGGATTCACATTTTTATATTTGCATAGCATGCAATTTTATGGCCAAATCGTAATTTAACCAATTGTTCATTGTTAGGCACTAAGGATGTTTATAATTTTTTTTTCATTCACTGAAGTTTCTTTTACATGTATCTTTATC
>NW_011888915.1:800959-806141 GCF_000151845.1 Pteropus vampyrus
TGTGTTGTAATTTCCTCCCTCCTCCAGCCGGACTCCTGAAATGACTGGTTAAGAATTTAGCTTCTTGGCTTCATATACACGCCCAAATTGTGGCAATGCTGTCTAGTCTTTAGATTTCTTACAGCCTGGGGGTCTGGCACATGCTTTTTTTGTATGACCTTGGGTAAGGCTTAGGGTTCCTTCCTGCTTTAATAAAATACAAATGACGGGTTCCATTCAATTGCCACCAAGGTGTTTTAAAATCAGCTCTTTCCCATAGTGTGATTTAATTTATTCCTTTCATCCTGCCTTGGATAAGGCAAACAAGCAGAGCTGTGGCTTTTCTTTATACTGCCATCTTCTTGAGCTATTAGGTAATGTTCACGTACTGCTAAAATACAAAAAATTTGGTGGAATATCAAAATTATGCATTCCTTGGCATAGTATTTAAGAGCTTTAAATATGCAGAATTAGGGTATGCTAGAGACAGGTCATCTTTATTTTAAAATCATTATTTTGAAGAAATAAGCTTCAAAAAAGAGTGAAACAAGAAATAACCTTCCTAGAAAAATTGGAAAATATGAAAGCCAAAAAAAAAAAAAAGAACCCTAACAAAATCCTATAACCCAGAGATAACCAATGTTAATATTTTAATGTGTATCTTTGTGGGCTTATAGCTATGTAAATATTCATAAGTATAGATCAATATACATGTGTACAGACAGATAAGGAAGGTTAATATTGATTGAGCACCAATCATGGTACTAAGTGCTTTACATCCATTACTTCAGTTAATCCTCACAAAACCCCTGTGAGGCAGCGTTTAGTATTATTGTATAGATGACAAAGTCAAGACTCCAAGAGGCTCAGCAACTTGCTCAAGGTCGCAGCTTCTAAGCAGTGATTACAAGGATAAATACCGACTGAACACACAGGCTCATGGTCCAAATATAGGCGTATGCATTAGCAGATATATATATATCACACATACATATACGGCACATCTTTATACACACATATGCAATTCCATGGGCCCCTGATTATACTTAAACACACTCTGTACCTACATGCACATGTGTATGTTTACATACCCATATGCGTCCATGTGTATCATGTTCACAGACATGTACATTGACAAATTCGCACGTGTGTTCATGCACATGTATATAGAAAGAAACACAATATAGCTGTATAACAAGATGGATTCACATTTTTATATTTGCATAGCATGCAATTTTATGGCCAAATCGTAATTTAACCAATTGTTCATTGTTAGGCACTAAGGATGTTTATAATTTTTTTTTCATTCACTGAAGTTTCTTTTACATGTATCTTTATCAATTTCCGTGGTATAAATTTCTAGATGTGGAAATGTTTGATCAGAGAATATACATATGTAAAAGGCTTTTGAATTACAGAATGTTGGTGAATTATCAAGGCAACTTGATAGGGGTATGATACTCTGGTTGTCACGAAAGGGCATTCTGACTTCTCTCTGATCTGGTTAATCAAACTGAGCTGGTCTTCTGTTGAAGTAAATGTAATGAAAACTATGATTCATTCATAAATGCAAACATTTTTGCCCTTAAGGTCTTTTTATTGGTAGTGCTGTAAGTGCTCAACTTGAATTTACATCATGACAGACTACACAGAAAGCTGGGCTCATAGATTTCTTGCAGTTTTATAGTTTTTACTCCCTTTTTGCATTTTGAAATTGAGATTGTGTGTCCAAATATTCCGAAGCACTGTTTGAGAAAGGTGTGTGTAGGCTCAGACCTTTGTGTTGCTCTTTTTGAGGACATTTCTGTTCATCCATTGCAAGCCCGCTTTGCCTCCATAGAATAGATCTTTGCCTGTATCATTAATTTTGCAAGAATACTTCTTGAAATGTTTTAAGATATTTGGATTTGGATCCAGTCTAAGTGGGCAATTATGACATTGCAATACAGGTTTAAACATAGAATGTTTAGTTTTAGACTTGACTCATTTCCTGTCAAAGAAGTTGCCTGCTTGTGAGCATCACTAATAAGTTTATACTGTGGTTTGATGATATTGCGAAGCAGCTTTGAGAATGATACCTTTATGGATAAGTTCTCATAGGATTGTGGAGGAAGAGAAAGAATTTCATCTCTGGTAGGCCAACCCACATTCATGTTCAGATAGTCAGGATCCTGGAGGAAGGAGTAAATAAAGTCCATGTGGTTTAATTTTTTTAGTTTCAAAGGTCATTTTAGTTATATCGTGAAACGTCCCTTAGAGTGTTATATCAAAATTTTAAGGTTATTTTGCTGATTTATGGCCTATATGGCCAATGATCAGAGAAAACTTTTATATAAATATTGAGAAGATGAAGTAGAATTATTTCTTTAAATTTTTTAAAAAATTGTGGTATGTCTATATATATATATGTGTATATATATATATATGTGTGTATATATATATATATAATTTACCATTTTAACTATTTTTGAGTGTATAGTCATTTCAGTGGCATTAAATACGCACGTTATTGGGCAACAATCACCACCATCCATTTCCAGAAATTTTTCATCTTCCCTGACTGAAACTCCATGCCCATTAGATATTAATTCATTTCTCCCTTCCCCAGCCCTTGACAGCTACAATTCTACTTTCTGTCTATGAATTTGATTACTCTAAGTGGAATCACATAGTATATGTCCTTTTGTGACTGGCTTATTTCATTTAAATAATGTTCTGATTGATCCATATTGTAGCATGTGTCAGAATTTCCTTCTGTTTTGAGGCTGAATGCTGTTTCATTGTCTGTCTATACTATATTTTGTTTATCCAATCATCTGTAAATGGACACTTAAGAGTGCTTTCATCTTTTGATCATTGTGAATAATGCTGCTATGAACATGGGCATACAAATATCTCTTGAGTCCATGCTTTAAATTCTTTTGGATAAATACTCAGAAGTGGAATTGCTGGTTTATATAGTAATGATATTTTTAATTCTTTGAGAACCTGCCATACTGTTTTCCATAGCAGTGCACCATTTTACATTCCCACCAGCAATGCCTAAGGGCTCCAGTTTTTTTCACATACTCATCAACACTTGTCATTTTCCGTTTTTCTTTTTGATAAAGCCATCCTAATAGATATGAAGTGGTATCTCATTGTAGTTTTGGTTTGCATTTTCCTAATAATTAGTAATATTGAGCATTTTTAATGTACTTATTAATCATTTGTGTATCTTCTTTAGGGAAATGTTTATTCAGCTCCTCTGCCCATTTTTGAATTGGGTTATTTGCTTTTCATTGTTAAGTTGTAGTAGAATAATTTCTTAATATTTATTTGCATTTTCAACTTTTACTATGTAAGTTTCAAATATATACAAAAATATAGTATACACCCTATGCATCTATTACTCATCTTCAACAGTTATCAACAAATGGCTAATCTTGTTTCATTTATACTCCCCACCACTTGGAAGCAGATCCTAGAAATGATGACATTTCATCCATAAATATTTTTGTGTGTAACTCTAATAATAATGATATGTTTTAAGTAGATATTGTCACTGGAGAAATATATCAGGATAGCACTTTTATAATCTGTTGGAAATAGAGAAACAGGATTTGTGAGTATCAGGAGCTGCAGATCTGCAACTTACTGAGGTTACTGAGTACTTTGTGTTTTTTGTAGCAGTGATAGGATAGATTGCTTTTGATCTATTCTTATTTTCTTACCTGGTCCTACTGGTGACTATTTTCTTAGTAGGGATTTAATTGGTTCAATCATTCTATCTTTGCCCTGGAAACATGACAGAACTCCCTGGTTTGGGTAGAAATCAAGGCCCATTTGAGGTGCTCTAGGAAATCCTGGCATCTAAACTGGTGCCACCCATTAGTTTGCCTGCACAGAACTTCAAATTACTTTATCCTAGACAGCAATTATATTACTTTATATTAAATATGACTTTATATTAAATTGTATTTTTATTAATAAAAAGAGGAAGGCTTGAAGAGATTCAAGTGACACCCTCTGATTTATTTGTTCTTAGGGCTTTAAAATAATTATTTCGTTTTCTTAGTGATTTAGTATTATGTTATCTTTGAACAAATACAACTGCTTAGTGGAACCATATTCTTAGTAATAGTGGATGATGCCCACTTAGATAAAGCAGCTTTTAACAATTTAATTAGAGATTAATACTGTAAATCAGCTTGATAGTCTTATCTTTATTCTGTTATTTTTGCCAATATGCTAGGCAATTAGTAAATATGTATCGAATTTACATTCTCCAGTTGTAATTTTTTTTCTTTACATACTCCACTCATTATTATTGCTTCCAATGGCTATCTAGATAGAAGTACAGTATGTATGCTTGCCTTTACCAGGAGAGTGTTAGCAGACATCACTTAGCACATCCTGCTGTTACTCTAAGACTGACTCATTTTTTCTGAATAACACAATTTATATTAAAAGTTCTGAGTACTAGCATTAAATACTGATAAAATTTAAGAACATTCCTAGTGGAATATTTCCTTACTGATTAAAGTAGTTCCTTTCACATGTATATTTGTGGATGCCCACTCCACCCCTCCCCCGAGCAATTTAGGATAATCTTGGATAGTTTTTCTTTTAAATTTGTGTATTGCAGTAATATCAGTTAGTAGTTAATCAGAGGCTTGCCTGTGGTTTGGTCTCTCTGGAGATGGTATAGTTTATGAATAGAAATACAAGCGTTTAAGAGAATGAGTTCTGTTTAATACCAATTTCATTTTTATCACTCAGTGCTTAAATATAACATTTAAAATTAAACATTTCTTGTTTAATAGTACACATATACATTTTTCACATACTAGAGTCAAACAGTAACTGGAAAGGAAAATTCAATTTCTTTTATGTCAAGCTTGGTGTGCACTCTTAAGGCTTTTTTCTTATTTTTTCCTTTTCTTTAAAATTATTTTATAAAATTATTGCTATAAAATTATTTTTTAAAATTAAAAAAATAAACTTAGATTTTCAGAAACATTGAGAAGGTAGTACAATTTCCAAATACCCCAGACCCAGTTTCAAATGCTAACACCTTAATGTTTGTATGGTACATTTGAGACAATGAACCAATATTGATACATTATTATTAACTAAGTCCACTTTATTCAGATTTTCAGTTTTTATCCAACCTTCTTTTTCTGTTCCAGGATCCCATACAGATTAACATTTTATGTTTGAT
>NW_011888915.1:807356-809720 GCF_000151845.1 Pteropus vampyrus
AGTACAATTTCCAAATACCCCAGACCCAGTTTCAAATGCTAACACCTTAATGTTTGTATGGTACATTTGAGACAATGAACCAATATTGATACATTATTATTAACTAAGTCCACTTTATTCAGATTTTCAGTTTTTATCCAACCTTCTTTTTCTGTTCCAGGATCCCATACAGATTAACATTTTATGTTTGATTATCTTATCTCTCTGGGCTCCCCTTGGCTGTGATAGTTTCTCAAATTTTCCATGTTTTTCATGATCTTGATAGTTTTCAGGAGTATTGGTCAGATATTTGTAGAATGTCCCTCACTTGGGATTTGTCTGATGCTTTTCTCCTAATTAGACTGGGGTTGTGGGTTTTGGGGAGGAAGACGTAGAGGTAAAGCGCCATTTTCATCCTATATCAAGAATGCATACTGTCAACATGACTATTACTGTTTATGCTGACCTCGATCACCTGATTGAAGTAGTGTTTGTCAGGTTTCTCTACTGTGATATTACTCCCCTCCCCTTTTCATACATTGCTCTTTGGAAGGAAGTTACTACACACAATGCACACTTAAGGATTGGAGAATTCCACTCTACCACCTTATTGGGGGCAGAATAGCTACATAAATTATTTGGAATTTTTCTGCATGGGACATTTGTCTCTTCTCCATTATTTATTCAGTGATATCAGTATGGACTCATTTATGGTTTAAGTTACAATCTAATGCTACTTTATTTTGTTGCTTAAATTGTTCCAGCTTTGGCCATTGGGAACTCTTTCAGTTGGCACCTGTATCTCTTTGACATAGCTCCATTATTGTGAGTTTTTTTTTTTTTAAAGCAGTTCCTTACTTTTTGGCACCAGGTTCATCATGCATATTTCTTGCGCTGTTTTAGAATTAGCGATTGATTTCTCCAAGGAGCCCTGGTTCCTTTTATCAGAGAATGATATTTGATACCAAGATTTTTGCTCATTGCTACTAGGGTGTCATTTCTTCTAGGCCTTCTAAGCTGACAGAATAAAGAAATATGTGTGTAAATATGTTTCTAAACATTTCTATATGTAACCATCTGTATCTATATTAAACTAACCAACTCTGTTACTTCATGAATCACTGTAGCCTCTTCCCCTCTTGTAAACTCCCACTCCAACAATGAGAGTAAATGGGTAAGTGGCTCCCTCCACCCACTTACCCATTTACTTAATTTTTCAATTCTAATATACATGTATAGCAGTGTCAGAATTGTTAACCCATACCCTTGTGGAAAACAGTTTTATCAACTAGAGGACAGGGTGTATATGTAGTTTCTTTTGCCTTTAGTTGTACGGACTGCCCGTTTCCAAAGTTACTTAGGTCAGCACATTTTCCCCACACCCTCTTCAGTGGGGTGGTTTTCATACATTTATAGTACAGTTAGATGATGCTGTCACATTCTCCCTACCATCCTGGGTACTGCCTGCCACCTAAATGGTTTTTTTTAATTTTGCAAAAATTGAAATTCATTCTATTGTAAAGTTCTATAGGTTTGACAGATGCATAGTGTCTTTTTTCTTTCATTTTAAACGATACTTTTTAAGAAAAATGGTAGAGCGAGCTCTTTTATTTTCCAGTTTTTCTCTTCACGATCATGTTTCACTTAAAAAAAAAATCCTTTAAAAACGTTTATTTGGAAATAATTTCAAACTTACCGAAAATGAAAAGAACAGTGTAAAATAACACCCATATATCTATTGCCCATATTCACCTTAAACATTAAGGTTTAACAGTGAATACAATTGTATGAAAATTGCAACGACAGGTAAAAATCCAAGCCCCTTTAACCGTCACAATCCTTTCTCTTTAGAATTCAGTGCTTACTTTGCTATTTACTTTGTTATTCACTTATTTTTTATTTACTTTGTCCTTATTAAATTTAGATGAAATTTTGTAGACCAGGGAATCAAGAATGTAATGTTCTTAGTATTTTGAAACTTGGCATTTTAGGAGCTTTATTGTGTCCAAACTTTCCATACAACTTGTGTTAATAAGCAGTTTTAAAGCTTGTAATGTAGGCTTCAGTGTCTGGAAGGTTCACCTTGGGCCCTGTCTAAGTAGAGACTGATGCAGGAGAAGGTAATAAAAGGTCTTTATTAAAACATTTAATCAGTCATAGTCCAGCTGCTGTCATTAAAGTAGTTGTGTGACTGTGGGCAAGAACTTTAACCTTCTAGCTTTCATTTTCTTTTGTAAAATGAAGTAGTTGGACTAGATAATTTTGACTTCTTGCAGTTTTATAATTTGTGTGTGTGTGTGTGTATGTGTGTAGAAGCTGGTGGCTTTGATCCAGTGAGATAGTGTTCTGTTGATGATTTAGCAAATTTCTCTCATGATGAATAAT
>NW_011888915.1:810965-813033 GCF_000151845.1 Pteropus vampyrus
TGTGTGTGTGTGTATGTGTGTAGAAGCTGGTGGCTTTGATCCAGTGAGATAGTGTTCTGTTGATGATTTAGCAAATTTCTCTCATGATGAATAATTTTAAAAGCAATGTCAAATATAAATGGGTAAGTTTATGCCAAAAGAAGAAAATTATGCATGGTTTAAAAATACAGAAAATATCTCGATAGTATATTTTAAAAGAATGAATTACTGATAAGTACTGAATACCGTTTTGTAATTTTGCAGTAGTAAAAACATTGTAAGTCTTAACCTTCTGGTCAGCTTCAAACAAACATTGTTTATCATGGTAAAAAATTAATAATGCAAATGCAAGAAAATATTAATTTCAAAAGTTAAGCTTTTAAAAAGAATCTGGCTCTTTGATTTCTAGTATTATTCATTGCTTTTAGTAGTTGCATTTTCAGAAGTTTAGAAAATCTCATGGTACGATAGAAACAGCATAAGTATGATTTGAGAGTTACTTGGAGATCTTACATGATTAAAAGTCGATTGGTGATTGTTTTCAACATTTTTGTCTTTGTGTCACTAAATTGCATTTTCATATATAGTATTTTAAAGTGCTTACACTCAGTCATGGCATATTAGAGTAGGCAGCATTAATGCTCTTAAAACACATTGGTCCAATTTCATTTTAGGTGACTGGATTAATTGAGGTGATCACAGTTATGAGACCTTGTGAGCTTTATGGCCATTTGGTCACAATTCAGCTCTGGCCAAAATGATTGAGTAGAGAGGGAGAAAATAAATTGTTAGGCATGAAAGGTAATTATTGGCTTGTATTAGCATCTATTCTTGGGAAGGTTAAAGTATCTTTTATTTTCTGTGGATCGCATTGGTTTAATGTAATCCAAATGCCATTTTAAGTTTAAGACTTTACATTTCAGTGAAAATATTTAAGCGAGAATCTGTAATTGTGTTTAAAAGGATCTCAGCAGTTACCAGGATATACCTTCTAAGACTGATTTTGTATTTCTCTAAGAAGGTTGCTTAAATTATTATTTAGCTGTTCCTACTGAATGCTGGAATTATTTCTGAGAAATAAACTTTTTCCCTTTAAACAATATAGACTGACTTTCAAATACTACAGTGATATCACAAAAGAATATTTGATGATGAAGGAAAATTCTACCATATAGTGATTAAAAACAGTTGTAAGATTATTTGATGAAGTAGCAACTGACATGTTTAAATACCATTATGGAATGCAAAAGGATGTGCCACAGGCCTTCCTGGATAAAAGTTTACTGAGCACCTGTGGACTGCTGCTTTGTTCTCTTTCTCTCCAGTCTTTTCTTCTTCCTTGTGACTTAATAGTACGTTGCACAATTTTATGTATACAGTAAGTACTCACTAAGTAACTGTTGAGTGACTCTAATCAATAAGAATGTATTATGGTATTGATATAATATTAATTCAGAGAATGAGATAGTAGGTAATTTAGAGAATGGGATAGTAGGTAAAAGACATCATTTTGGAATGGAAGAGATCACCTGGTTCCACACACTTCTGGGAAGCTTCCGAGAAGGTAAAACTTGAGTCTGGCCTTGAAGAGAGACGGGAGACAAGGACTTGGGGGGCAGGGTGGACTCTTGTGATTTGTTGTTTCTAAAATGCATCATCCTCCCTGGCCTGGAGGCCTCCCCTCTATTCCTCTACCTGGGATGCCCCCTGTCTCTCAGCCCCCCATCTTAGATTAGATAGTCTGTCCTGAGAGGAGTTTGTGTACCTCCACCTTCCCCAATTTAGGTTAGTTTTCCCTGAGCACGAGATTCTCCTTTTGTGACACATTTTATAATCATGTTTACACACACACACGCACACGCATTTTTTTACTTTTTATTCCTTTTTTTTTTTTAAATCAAAGTTATATACATATAAAGGTTAGAGTCAGATAGATCTTTTAGGCTTCTTACCAACAGTAATCTTCTGCTTACCTGCCTGCTCCTTGCTCTTTTAGCTGTTTCTTTTGCTGTTTTGCTATTATCCCTGTAGCTAAGTAACATTTATAGTGTGCTACTTCTTAATTTTTCAGTTTTCAGCATTTTTTAAA
>NW_011888915.1:813083-815196 GCF_000151845.1 Pteropus vampyrus
CTTGTATTAGCATCTATTCTTGGGAAGGTTAAAGTATCTTTTATTTTCTGTGGATCGCATTGGTTTAATGTAATCCAAATGCCATTTTAAGTTTAAGACTTTACATTTCAGTGAAAATATTTAAGCGAGAATCTGTAATTGTGTTTAAAAGGATCTCAGCAGTTACCAGGATATACCTTCTAAGACTGATTTTGTATTTCTCTAAGAAGGTTGCTTAAATTATTATTTAGCTGTTCCTACTGAATGCTGGAATTATTTCTGAGAAATAAACTTTTTCCCTTTAAACAATATAGACTGACTTTCAAATACTACAGTGATATCACAAAAGAATATTTGATGATGAAGGAAAATTCTACCATATAGTGATTAAAAACAGTTGTAAGATTATTTGATGAAGTAGCAACTGACATGTTTAAATACCATTATGGAATGCAAAAGGATGTGCCACAGGCCTTCCTGGATAAAAGTTTACTGAGCACCTGTGGACTGCTGCTTTGTTCTCTTTCTCTCCAGTCTTTTCTTCTTCCTTGTGACTTAATAGTACGTTGCACAATTTTATGTATACAGTAAGTACTCACTAAGTAACTGTTGAGTGACTCTAATCAATAAGAATGTATTATGGTATTGATATAATATTAATTCAGAGAATGAGATAGTAGGTAATTTAGAGAATGGGATAGTAGGTAAAAGACATCATTTTGGAATGGAAGAGATCACCTGGTTCCACACACTTCTGGGAAGCTTCCGAGAAGGTAAAACTTGAGTCTGGCCTTGAAGAGAGACGGGAGACAAGGACTTGGGGGGCAGGGTGGACTCTTGTGATTTGTTGTTTCTAAAATGCATCATCCTCCCTGGCCTGGAGGCCTCCCCTCTATTCCTCTACCTGGGATGCCCCCTGTCTCTCAGCCCCCCATCTTAGATTAGATAGTCTGTCCTGAGAGGAGTTTGTGTACCTCCACCTTCCCCAATTTAGGTTAGTTTTCCCTGAGCACGAGATTCTCCTTTTGTGACACATTTTATAATCATGTTTACACACACACACGCACACGCATTTTTTTACTTTTTATTCCTTTTTTTTTTTTAAATCAAAGTTATATACATATAAAGGTTAGAGTCAGATAGATCTTTTAGGCTTCTTACCAACAGTAATCTTCTGCTTACCTGCCTGCTCCTTGCTCTTTTAGCTGTTTCTTTTGCTGTTTTGCTATTATCCCTGTAGCTAAGTAACATTTATAGTGTGCTACTTCTTAATTTTTCAGTTTTCAGCATTTTTTAAAATTGACTTAACAGTATGGAATATAAGGATTTAGCTCCCACAACTTCATATCCTCACTCTTCCTGTCTCTCCATTTTTCTAATACAGTTGTATCTATAATGTGGTTAGATCAATATTTGGCATTTACAGTAATTTAAAATAATAAACACTGTTCACAGCTGAGATACGTAGTATATTATGGTTGCTTTGCTTTGCCTGAACAGTACTTTATTTTCTCTAAAGTTAATTTTTCCATTTGCTTAATTTTCTCTGTACCTATCATAAATTCGCCAAGAGCACTAATTCATCCCTAGACTCTCACCTAATAATCTTAATAGTTTTTTGATATGTTCAAACAGATCAGGTATTTTCTTGATTTCATTTGGAAGGAGCGGGGGCGGGGGCGGGTAGGGTAGAGTAGAGATCTTTCCTGGCCTTTTGACCCATTCTAGAAGGTTGCTTTCAAGGCCTGCTGTTTAGTTGTCATCCTGGGGATATCCTTCCCCTATCATTTTATTTGGGGTACCTTTCCTTGAGTCACACCTTGGTTTACTGCCTCATTTTTATGGAACACACCTCCAGTGTTTTACTGAGGAAGAATACATGGGACATTAACTTTTCTTTTTTTAAACTTTGGACATCCAAGAATCTTAAAAAAAAAAATCTTCGAAAAATATTTAGACTTGTGCATCAGAAACATTTTTCTTTAGAATTTTGGAGGCATTCACCTCATTGCCTTCCTAAAGTTCCACTGTTGCTATTAGGAATCCTGAAGCCAGTTAGACGTCTGATTCTTAGATGGGGCATGCTCGTGCATGGGCATGCGCTCTCTCTTCCCGCCCCCCCCCCCCCCCCCCC
>NW_011888915.1:816331-864927 GCF_000151845.1 Pteropus vampyrus
AGAATACATGGGACATTAACTTTTCTTTTTTTAAACTTTGGACATCCAAGAATCTTAAAAAAAAAAAATCTTCGAAAAATATTTAGACTTGTGCAGCAGAAACATTTTTCTTTAGAATTTTGGAGGCATTTGCCTCATTGCCTTCCTAAAGTTCCACTGTTGCTATTAGGAATTCTGAAGCCAGTTAGACGTCTGATTCTTAGATGTGGCATGCTCGTGCATGGGCATGCGCTCTCTCTTCCCCCGTCTCCCTCCCACCTCTTTCCCTTTCTCCCTCTTTCTCTCTCCCCCCATCTCTCCTTCTGTCCCCTCCTCTCTCCCCCTCTCTGCTTTTAGGAGCCTCCTTTTGTCCCCATTGTTCTTAAATTTCACTGTTTTCCCTTGGTGTGGATCTGTTTTCATCCATTTGGTCAGGTGCTCAGTGGGCTTTTTTCTGGAAGCTCATGTCTCTCAGCTCTGGGAAATTTTTTAAAGTATCTACTTGATTTTTCTGTGCTTTGATTTTTTTTTTCCCCCTTTTCTCATTGGATCTTGGACTTAATTTACTCATTCTTTAATTTTTTAAATCGTATTTTTCATGTCTTTTTCTCTACTTTCTATGAGATTTTTTTCAGTTTTATTTTCTAACTCTTTGATAGAGTTAATTTCTATTAACATTCCTAATTTTAAAAAACTCTTCTCTAATCCCCCCCTTTTTAAAATGGCACCTTGTTTTTGTTTTATGGTTCTAATTTTTTCTCGTTTCTCTGAGAGTATTGAAAGTTTTTTCTTTTAAAGTTTTCATCTTCCTGCATAATTATTTCCTTTGCATTGCATTTACTCTCCTTGCTTTGGTCTTTTTTTGTGATCTTTTATGGTAGAAGCTTTTTTTTTTTTTTTTGGGTGCGTGGCGATCTTGTCTGCTTGGTTAAGAGTACATGGTCTGTAAAGCAGTTTGGAAGCTGCTCAAAATGCTTGATGGAGCTTTTCCTGTACACAGCATGACCTGACTAGGCTCTTTTTTTAAGTTACAGTGTCTTTAGGTCTTTTCTCTCTGGTCAGTTTCCCTAGAGAATAGGCCTTGTTGCTATTCTGCTGGGAGCTCTCAACATTTGGTACATAAATATATGAATCACTTTTTTCCGACATGCTCCCCTTTCTCCTAAACTCTGGTGTCTCCAGGCCAAACTCTTTGCTTTACCCTGTTCAGAGAATAAACCTGCAGTCTTCTAATGGGAATTCTGGGAGCTGTTTGTATTTAACTGCATCTCCAACCTTTCTTTCTGCTTTTAAATCTCATTTTCACTCCTCCTTCCACCAGTATCTGGTACCACAAATTCCTGAACATTTTGGGGATATAGTGTGAGACAGGTTGCTTTTCTGCTTTCTGGTTTAGGATTCTGCCACCTGTCATTCTGTTTCTAGCTTTTAGGATTTTGTTGCTGCTTCCTCTCCTGTTACTTGTCTTTGTAGTTTTTTTCTCTTAAAATTAACAAAATTTTACTAATATTTACATTTAAGAGGGTTTTGGAAGGGGCATTTAAGAGGCAAATGTGTGTGTTTAATCTTCAACTAGAACATTATAATTGTAATTCTTTTGATTGTCTTTTTTTTCTTTTTTCTTTTTTTGCTAAACTGCAGACTTAGTGAGGTCAAAACACCAGTCATGTTCAACATTGTGTCTTCAGACCCTACACCTGTCATGGCTTGACACGTTCATTGAGTGGTATTAAATTAATCTAGCAGTTAAACACTTGCATAATGGAACATTCTGATAACGGTGTGGAAGAAATGCTTAATATATTTCCCTCTTGGCTCTCATGATTCTTGCAGGAGAGGAGGACCTCATGATGAGACCTAAATTAAAGCAGGCTCTCTTGAATAGAATGATCCCTGCCCTGGTATGCCCTGCTCCAGGCTTCTTCATTCCCATCATCATAAGCAAGCATAGCTTTCGAACTTCTCAGCCTGAGAGAGAGCTCTGGTGGCTCATGGGCTAGTAGAGCCAAGCAGGCTGCTGACAGCATGCGTCCCTGGGTTGTAGGCATGTCTCTGTCACTTTCAGTGTCTGCACATTTGATTTCACTGACTTTTTAGTGTGGAATATTCCATTTTTCGGATATGCCAGTTGGCCTTAGAAGAAAAAGATATTCTGGAAATTACAGTAGGATCACAATACCATTTTTTTTTTCATATGTACCACAAACATTTATTAAACACCTATTTGTACCCAGTACATTATGCTAAGTATCATAGGTTATGTTAAACATTTCTTATTTCTAAAGAGATAAAAGTTGGATATCTTTTGTTTTTCTTGTACTGTTGTTACAGTTTCTTTTTAAAATTGGTGATTATAGAACCATAATATTCATTTTTATTGTGAAACATCGATATATATGAAAGAACCTTATGAAGCATGAAAAGAAATCAAACACTTATAGGTTTACAGCCCATGCCATAGCAGTCTTTTTTGAAAGGTTTTTGATCTCTCACACCTCCTTGCTTTTTAGATCAGTAAGAGAGAGCTGCTTTTTTCATTTTTACTTTATAAAGCCCTGTTTCTCTTCCGTTCTCTCCATGTTTTATGTGCTCCTTTTGCTGAGTAGTGATGGGGATGCCACCTGCTACTGATCACTCGTGGAGCCATCCATCATCACTGTCGCTTTTACAGATATGGTAGTCATCTGCATGTGGCTACATGTCTAGCTTGTATGTTTATTTAGCGGTTTATGAAGTCATTTGAATACTTGGTATAAATGTGAGTTTATCTGGTAGGTTAAGATGGCATTAAGGTAGCAGCCATTTCTTCAGGTAGGTTTCTGTTAGAGCTCCACATCCATGCCTGCCAGTCAGCATGCGCTAGTAAGGTGCCACTCACTGTTAAGTGTTGGGGTGAATACAGTGATAAACCATGCAAAGGTCTACGGAGAGCTCACAGAGTATAGCGAATCCTCGGACAGGCTCCTCTTCTCCTCTTCCCGAATTGTCAGTTAAGTATGAATTACATACAGAAATGTGCACAGATTATAAATGTATAGCTCAGTAAATTATCACAAGCTGAAAACACATCGAACTAGTACTCAGATCAAGAAATAGCATTACCAGGACTCAAAGCTTCCTTCAGGTGCCCTTCAAGTTGCCCCCACCCCCAGGGTAACCACTCACTGGTGTACTAGGTTTGCTTGGTTGATCTTTATATAAATATAATCATATGTGCCTAAGAAACTACTTCCTTTGGTATTTTAGTATAATAGTATATAGAAATAGTGCTTCTGTTAATAGATTTAATGAAAAAATTATTTGTCCTTATTGATAAATGTTGATCCTAATTGTACATAAAGCACCATTTAATAAATTTCATCAAATTACATTTTTAATCTTCAAAGTTATCAGCCTAAATGGTATTAAGGCTTAAAATAACAGTCTTTCTAGTAAATTAATGAAAAAATGGAAGTGTTCTTTCAGGAATGTTAAGGGAAAAATAGTAAAAAATCGGTGTGATTCTGGCATATTGTAGTGCATGGCAAAATTTCATTGAATGAAATATTCAAATTTCTGACTATCCAGGAGGAAGGTTGTTGTAAGCTATGGCAGAAGAAAAGGCAGTGGTGAGAAGAGAAAGCTTGAGTCACAATATATTTACGTTTGATATAGCAGTCAATCATTCCCCCTTCTGCCCTTCAGCATTTGGCAAGTGCTAACCTACTTTGTGTCTCCATTGGATGCCTTTTATGGACATTTATATCAATACGTGGTCTTTTATGATCGACTTTTGCTTGGCACGATGTTTTCAAATTTTATCTTTGTAGCATGTGTCAGTTCTTTATCCTTTTTTAATAGGATGGATTATTCCTATCCAGCCTTTGTATGGATATACCATTTTTTGTTTATGTATTCATCAGTTGATGAACCTTTGAGCTATTATAAATAATGCTGCTGTGAACATTTTTGTATGTGTTTTCCTGTAAAATTATATTTTCAATTCTCTTGGGTATATAATTAAGAGTGGAAGTGCAGGATCTTTTTCTAACTCTATGTTTAACTTTTTTTGGAGAACTGTCAAACTTTCCTACAGTGGCTGCACCACTTTACATTACCACCAGTAATGTGTCAGGGTTCCAGTTTCTCCACATACTCAACAACACTTGTTATTTTCTTTTTTAATTTTTTATGGCTGTATTAGTAGGTGTGAAGTGGTGTTTCATGGTTTTGATTTGCATATTTTAGATGTGCTTTATTTCATAGGCTAAATCTAATGAATAATGATGTTGAGCACCTTGTGTACACTGTCTCCTGTTAACATTTTTACCCTTTTAAAAATTAGATCTTCTTTATTATTCAATTTCTTTGTCAGAATTATTTACCTTATTTTAAATGTTATCCCCTAATTAATAACAATTTAATAGAGAACTGTTCTTGAACGTAAAGAAATTTGGCAATGTTAGAATGAACACAATTTATAGTCACTGTACAACATCTATAGTCTGTATAATATAAAATTTACAGTCCTTACAAACTTTGGCTGTTTCTGAACAACAGAGTAAAATAGCATACTCAGTTGTTTACCTAAAGAAATGTGCTTGTTTACTTTCTGGTAATTACACTGTCTCATTTGGTAGGATTTAAAGAGTATGTAGAAATAGTGGGTTGGTAATGAGAGGTTTAAAAATTGCATTTAAGGTAAGCTTTTTAGAAATTAACTCTAAAATTAGAAGTGGTAAATAACATTTAAAGCTAGAGTTTAGGCATTGATCCAAGATTTTCTGAGACTTATTGAAAATAACTGAAGGAAGGGGTTTAAAACTTAAGAAGAATTTTCTTGCTGTTTAAATAGGACTCAACCAAGGAAAAAATGCGTGGTATACAAATACTTGTAACTTTATGGACTTATTGGTAGTTCATCATTATTTTCTGTATGCTTGTTATGTTCACGTGAACTGTACGGTATATTTTGGTACCTCTTCTCATGGATAAGGATTTATGTTTTTCTTCTCTTTGTTGGTTTGTAGGGTTTGTTGTTGTTCGTTCTTAGTAAATAGAGATAATACAAAAATTACTTTTAAGTGCCTTTAGTTACTGTTATCAGTAAAATTATAAATACTGCCCCTTATGTAATTAGGCCTAATCCTAGCCCTGGCTTTGCTATTGCTTAAAACAGCTCATTTCTAAATTAAAGATCATCTTTAGAACTACTTAGGGGAGGGTAGTGATGGGGCGCAAACTCAAATAAGAATTTAATCCTGTAGGGCAGGGGTCCCCAACCGCCTGGCAGTGGACCAGTGCTAGTCCATGGCCTGTTAGGAACTGGGCCACACAGCAGGAGGTGAGCGGTGGGCTAGTGAGCAAAGCGTCACAGCCTCAACTCCACCTCAGATCATCAGGCATTAGATTCTCATGGAGCACCTGTCCCTGGTGCCAGAAAAGTTGAGGACCGCTGCTGTAGTGTATAAACGTCTTTAAACTTTTTAAATTCAAGTTTGCTTCTATTAGAACTAGAGCTATGAATGATTTCTATATGGGACATTAATCTTTAAACTGTTGTTTAGCTAAAATGTCATATATTTCTTTCCAATAACAACAGTACAGATAGGATGCAGAGGAATATATTATTTTAGATGTGCTGTATTTCACAGGGTAAATCTAGAGTACAAAACATTATTAGCACTTATTCGCAGGTAAATATTTAAAAAAATTGAGGATGATCAAGGCCAAGCGGTGGTACTACAGAAGGTTGTGATTTATCTAAAGTGAGAACATGGATGGGTTTTAGGGTTCTTCTGGGGAGCCATGACAGAGTCTGCTCAGAGTATGGAGAGGAGCATCAGGAAGGTGGGAGTGAGGCATGGTCTGGCGCGTGGTAAAGAGAAAGGCCATCTGAATTTTCAGATGGTTGAATTATTCCTATCTCAACGATGGAGATATAGATAGTTTTGTAATTAACTCAGGACTTTATTTGACATACATAGGTAATTGTACGATTCTTTTTGCAGAAAAAATGCCATTTTTACTTATTTACAGATAAATTTGATCATTGTTTTAAAAAATTACATGACAGAAAAGAATCCAGCCACCAATAGGTATTTATTATCTGTTTACAGTTACACAATGAAGGGATTCCCCATCTACCCAATAGTGCAGTGCAGGGAGAGAACAGAGTCCCACCATGACTTTTCAAACCTGCCTCTCACAGTATATCCTAATACCAGGATTCTGTGACAGGTTGGTTGTACTCAGGCTCCCACCGACCCAGCTGATAGAAGAAACTGGGCATCTTTCCAACTCCAGCCCCTAAATGACAATGACGCTTATTTTCTGAGAGAGTCTGAAGATCCCTGATCCCCAGGGCACTGTGACAGGGAGGACTGTACAGGAAGGGTTTGCAGGGATAGGAAAGGGGAACCTTAAAAAGACATTTTGGAACCAAGTGCCTTATAGATAAGCCCCACTCCAGTTCTAGTACCCATGTCCCCCCCTTGTTTGTGTGCCTAACTTGATTGGCCGGCAGAGCCAAATTAATGGCTGTGGATGCCCACAAAGTGTAAAAAGATGTATCCTTAGGGATTCAGTTATTTAGCCAGTTATTTTTCATGCACATGGTGATCACTAAATCCTTTTTGAAGGTGATTGCCTCTTTTCCTCCACATTGTGGTGTTTTATTTTAAACACCTTTCTTGATGTAACCTAAACTTTATCAGCAGCATTAGAGAAACAAGTCAGAGCTGGGGAGCCTGTTCAGTGAGGTCCTGTAGTCTTCTCAGTGTGTGGAGCATCCATAGCCAGAGCGGGTGCTTTTTGCTGTTTTTATCTTCAAATGGAAATAATACATGTGGTATGTCTACATGATTCCAGCGTCACCTGGAGATGTTTCTTGTTTGCTCATCAAAGAGAAAATGGGGGTTTCTGAGACGGTTGGAATTTATTTGCTCTGTTATGTTACCCTGGTGTGGGACGATCAAATTTCTCATTTCCAGGTTGCTAGGAAACAGGCAACCTATCTTGTAGATACCGGCATGTAAGACCTCTTTATTCTTTGGACTTCTGTACTTCTTAGAATTACCATGCTTCCTTTCTAAAACCTAAATTATGCAGAGGCAACACGATTATTTGACCAAGCTCAGGAAATATAAAACAGGTCAGAAATATCAAGCTAGGTTTAAAGAACATCACTAGGTTTAACGAACATAACTGACTACAGGATATTAAGGCAACATTCTTGAAAAGTCTGTATTTGCCTGTTTTTGCAACAGACTCTTGCTTCTTTTTGTGACCTTCCCAGGGCGCACAAGGTTAGGTGGGAGTAGGCCAAGAGTAGGCTGAGAATACCCTCTCTAGAGCCTCAGATAATGTTAAAGTATTCCAGGTGAACCGTGGCCTCAGGAACTCTTATTTAAAGAAGTTACTGATTTGGTATCCCAGGAACATTGGCTTTACTGTAACTGTTTTGCCCATATGCCTTCCCTTAAAAGAACAATTCACCTTAAGTTACAGTACGATTATTTTGGGAGTACTTTAAGTTTACCATTAGATTACAAGGGTTTAAAAAAAATTGACTGGATGGTAGATGTAGATGAAGATATGGCACAAAAATTCATTTGAAACTACTTTGAAGTATTAATCAGAAAAATTTTGTTGGCTTCCAATTTTGAATGACAGGGGTTAGAGACTGAGATGGTTAATTAAAATTTAATGAATTAGGGAGTTCTATTTCATGTTATGGCAGGTCAAGCTTTCTTTTTCTCTCTCAATTCAAGAGAGAGTTCTTTGCACTAGTTGGCTTAATTGGCTCTTTATGTCATGATAGTGTACGGTAGGGACCCAGACCCCCAAGTCAGTTACACCGATAAATATTCTGTTATTACTGTACAGATTGACTCCCATTCAGCCGGTTTCATCTTTTAAGTGAGCTGTAGTCTATTGTCACATTGGAAAAATTGAATTTAATGTCTCTGTTCTATGAAGATGAGTTGGGTAGACTGTCCAGACTGACAATGGCGGGAAGACACACTTTTCAGTGTGAGTTAAAGTAACTGGAGCTGTAGGTTTGACCAGTGAGAAAGTTGCCGAGATAGAGATGTGTTGACAGAGGTCATATGTAGAATTACATAGAATTTTTTGTTTCCGTAAATGTCTCAATTTAAGATCTAATCTCTTTGCACAAACAATGTAATGATAAATCATCGTTTGCTGTGATTCGTCTTTGTTTTAGTAGGTTATTTTTCTAACTTAAAAAATTATACAAATAATAGATGTTTGTTACAAAAAATTAGAACATATGTATAAATAACAAAAAGAAAAAAAAATCCCCTATGATTACATCATCTGGAGATAAAAACACATTGCCAAGTAGCCTTCCAGAAAGGCTATTCCAGTTTTCAGGTTCTCCTCTGTCTTACTGGCTTTATGCTTGCATTAAAATGTGAAATTTTTATTTAGTTGCAGAATGAGGAAGAGCCTGGGGAGCCGGAGCAGGCTATAGGCGATGCTCCTCCACCTTACAGCAGCATCTCTGCGGAGAGCGCAGGTAGGTGATGGGCGAGGTGACTGTGGAACTCCTGAAATGCACTTAGCCACAGACTTTTAACTAGTATGTGTTTATTGGTGTTTTACCTTGCTTCAGCTTTCCTTAAGTAGTCTCTGAGAGTATTTTCAGTTTGTAGCCTGAGGTGAAAAAAAAACTCAGTTACCATCCTGAAAAACAGGTAAAACCTCATTTCAGTGTGGGGTTTTTATAGAGCTCAATTTCATTCCAGCAGACTCTTAGTATAAAGGAAGTAGAAATCCAGGGACTAGGTAATCACCTGAGTTTTGTTCTTTTTGTATTTTCCTCATTAGCTATTTTGCTCTTTGTGATTCTAGTAGCTATGACCTGGAATATAGTATGTTAGATTTCTTTTATGATAGTAAATTTTAATAATAATAATAATAATAATAAAAAAGAAAACTAGAAGTATCCCAGCTCTTTCATTCTGTTCCTGATGTTTAAATGTTCCTCATAGTTTAAACCCTCAATTAACCTTAAGTCTTTCCATTTTATGCCAGATTGTCTTTTTAATTTTCACGTTTATGTGTAGAAGGTGTGGGAGATAGGAAAGAAAATCTCAGTAATTGAGGACTTTTGATAACTAGAACTTCCTGATAACCAGTTCTGCTTTAATTGCTGAAAGTTGACCAGTTTCGATTAAACCTCTTCCATATTGTCTAAAACAGAACTGTGGCAGAATGGCAAGTACATAGCCCATGGTGCCACAATTGAACCCAATCTACTCCCAGGGTAGATATGCAGGTTGAAGACAGCGTTCATCTCAAACACAGTCTCAGAATCCTTTTCAATAGACCACTTCAGGCAGCTGCTGTCAGTTGATGTGAGTTAAACCTATTGGTAGTTTCTGCGGCCCAAGGCCGCTATGATAATTAGGAGGAACATAGGTCAGAAAGTTTTTCACCTCGACTCTTGCTTCAAAATTCTGAACTCTGTCTCCTTGTATTAGTTAAGATTCTTTTATTTATAAGCATCTGAAACTAACAATGCTAACTTAAGGTTTTGGAATAATTCAAGGGTGTCTTATGGAATTAAATTAAGATAGGAACACCAAGACTTGGGAAAGAATCGCAATGCCATGCCCTATCCACTGATCCCTGCCCAGGCTATGAGAACTGGTCTTCTGTTAGATAGTTCCAGTGAAAATTCTAACTCCAACTGATTAATAAGAAATTGAATTCCTGTTTTATTAATGACAAAAATCCTTTATATTTATAGTTGGTAATTTTTTCTGAATATCTGAGTTTCTACTTTCTGTAATTGTAAAAAATTATAACCATTTTAGATAGAAATCTTTGTCAAACACTGCTCTCCCTTACTTACATCTCATATTCTTTGTTTATATTTTTCGTTTTGATTTAGAATTACAATCAAACATTCTCTGGTAGGTATTCCATTCTATATTATATTATAGTGATTCCTTTATTCATTAAGACATATGGAACTTTTTGACTCAAGAATTAAATTCCCTTCTTGCTGTCAGATGGCATCTCCTATTGCTATCAACATATGAGGTCCTTAACCTCTTTCTCTTTTGTTTTTGTTAATCTCGAGATTGGTTATAAAGGTAAACTCTTTCTAGTATAAGGATTGAAGAACTCTCTCTCGAATAAAGTCTTTGAGTTTTGTGGCATTTCATCTTGTAACTGTAGACCCAGCTCAGAATGGTCCTGTTCTGTTTAATAAGATGCCGAGTTGCTCTTCAGAGACAACAGACCAAAACCGTATGTCATGTAGCTGAAGCATGCACAGGGGAGAGAACTTTGACTTCTAGCTGCACCCCAGAATCAAAGTCTCACCCACCCTATTCACCCACACACAGAAACAAAGGACTTGGACATAAGTGGAACTTGGACATCGGAACCCTTTCAGAAGCGACGGGTCTGTTGTTCAGGAAGATCCAGTGCTGACAAACTTTACCATAAATGACCAAATTCCAAGATCCTCCAGTTAAAACTTGCCCCACTAGTGCTTCCCTTAACCTTGACCAATGAGCAAGATAGGTTTGAGGTGCCCTTTAGTTTCCCATCTTCTTGGTCGGTGCTTTCTTGATCAATAAACCTTTTCTTTCTTCAAATTCTGATGTTTAGAGTTTTGGCCTTTCGAAGTGTCAGGCACATGAACTTGGGTTTGGTAACAGTCTGACTACACACAGAGTCCTTAAACAAACAAACTAACAAAACCCAGACTTAATGTCCTGGCTCTCTTCTGAGCTCTTGAGTTACAAGTAAGTGAAGTGTCAGGGAAATCCATTTTTATGGATCGCAAATTACTTAAGACCATTAGTTTTTTGATATTTATAAACTGGAGTTTTCTGATTTTACTTTTTTTTTTTTTTTTAAGAAACCTCTAAAATGCCTTAAATGGCCTTTTCCCCCTTCGTTGTTAAATTAACATGGCTTAGATTTTAGATAAATGTTGACTTGTGTATACCTATTATTCCATTTATGAGAAAAACAGAAACAGAATGGTACACCGTGTTGATGGTGGGGAGGAGCACAAATCATTTTGTATACTCGCTACCTATTTTGTGATTATACATTTGAACTATCTAACAAATTGAATTTTTTGGTTTTGAATGTACTAAATAAACTTGAAAAGATTGTCATTAAACTTTTTGTGAAAACTAAAATTTTATGAGGTATCTGTATTGATGGATTCCATTTTTAAAAAATCTTTTGAAATAGGGAAATAAGAATGTTGTTTTCTCTCAACTTAAAGTATTAATGTATTCAGAATTACTATGTCAGTAGGCTAATTCAAATTGTGCATTTCAGTTTGTGATATGACTGGTGTGATTTGATTAAAAGTAAAAACATTTTTTCAGAAATTATATGTGGAATTTTTTATGTCTGTATATACATGTGTATGTACATATGTGTATGTATGTTAATAGTTATTTTGACACACACAAAAAATAGGTTCCTTAAATTATAATAGGTGGCAGCTTTAGTTTCAATAATACATTTTCCTGTATTTTCTTCTAAAAGCTTTGATATTTTATTTTCCCCCTCTAGATCTGTATTCCATCTGGAATTATTTATTCTATATAATGTGAGGTAACAATTAACATTAAGGTCCAGCACCATTTATTGAAAAAAATCATTTTTTTCTCCTTTGTAGTGTAGCGCCACCTTTGCCATAAAATAGGTGACCATCTATATGTTTCCGGAGTCAGTATTCTGCTCTTCGATCTATTTATCTTTTTTTTTTTTTATTTAATGAAAACTTTAACTTAAAGGGAAAAGTCCTTTTATTTACTTATTTTTCTCCTGTTTTTATTATTATTATTATTTTTTTTTTTTAGTGACATTGGTTAACGATATCCAGTAAATTTCAAGTGTATGGTCTATTTATCTTTGTGTCTGTGCCCTACTGTCTTAATTGCGGAACTTTATATTCTTGATCTCTAGTAATGTAGGTCCCTTGGCCTTTTTGTTCTTCAAGATTGCTTTGGTTCTTGACCTTTTACATTTCCATGTATAGTTTAGAATCAATTTGTCAATTTTTATTAAAAAAAACATTTATTGGAATTTTAGTTGGTTTTGTATTGAATCTATGGATAAGTTTGAAGAGAAATAACGTCTTTATAGTACTGCATCTTCCAGTCTATAAACATTCTGTAACCCTCTATTAAGATCTTTAATTTCTCTCAATAAGATTTTGTAAGTTCCAATATAGAGGTTTTGCACATTTTTATTAGGTTTAAAAATCTATTCCTAGATATTCAGTATATTTTGGTGCTATTATAATGGTTCGTATATAATTTATTTTCTATTCATTACTGGTATATGGAAATATAATCAGTGGTTTATATTAACAGTGTATCCAGAGACTGCTAAATTCATATATGAATTCTAATAGCTCATCTGTAGATACTCATGAATTTTATACATATATAATTATGTCACCTATGATTAAGGACAGTTATATCTTCCTTTCCAATTCTTATATCTTATATTTCCTTTTCTTGCCATATTGCATCAACTAGTAGGACCTCTAAGATAATATTTGATTAAAGTGGTGCTAGTGGGCATTTTTGTCAATTCTCTAATTTTAAGTGAGAGAGCTTTTAATAATTTCCCATTAATTATGATATTTATTGTAGGTTTTTCATGGAGATTCGTGATAAGATTAAGGAAGTTTCCTTTTATTCCTAACTTGTTAAGTGTTTTATTATTAGGTGTTGAATTTTATAAAATTTTTTCATCCACGTGAAGACAATAGATTTTTTCCTTTTTTCTGTTAATGAGGTGAATCGTATTGATTGATAATTTCAATAATTATCAAATTATTGATATTTTGGTATCAAATTACAGTAAAATTAGAAGTTAATTATAATTAACCAAAGAAGAAAAAAAGAAAAATGTTAATCATGAACTACAGAAATTTTTTCAAAAATTATATAGACATGTAATTCATTTGTAAATAGATCTTTTCTAATAGATACTGACTCTTTTATAATATAATCCAATGAGACTGAAGATACATTAAAAAGAAGAAATGAAAGATTTAATGCAGATAAGTAACGATTTAAAGTTGATTTTTCATGTTTATAAATGAGAGGAAACAATGGTACAGGTTTACAAACACACACACAGGCGAAGTATTTTTAATTTAAATGTTTTCCATATACCACTGTTAATATTAAATCATTTCGTGAAGATGCCACATAACAATTGAAAAAAAGTGTTTGAAAGCACTTGGGAGGGCAAAGTGAATCTGGAATTTAAATAATTGAAGTATGGATAATTTAAAAATCATTCCTGCCCTTAGTCATCTGTAAACATCTTTTGATTCAATTATTCTACATGTACCATTAGAGGAATGCCCGGTTTTTGTTTGCCGGAATTAGTGGAAATTCAGCTATTCAGATAATTGTGACTTCCTTTTTATTCTGCAGCATATTTTGACTACAAAGATGAGTCTGGGTTTCCAAAGCCCCCATCTTACAATGTGGCCACAACACTGCCCACTTATGATGAAGCTGAAAGAACCAAGGCTGAAGCTACTATCCCTTTGGTTCCTGGAAGAGTAAGTCCAATTTACCATGTTACTTGGTGGCTGCTTTATAGGAATTAAGTTATTTTCATTTTCACTTTTGATTTATTATTTATGATTGTATTGATTAGTAAAAGTACAACTAATTTTAAAAAAACAAGCACATTTTCTTTCGCGATAATAAACTTTTACCTCTTCCTGAAAATAATTAGGTAAAAGGTACAAATGAGCAGAAAATCACAGGTCAAAGCTGTTCATCTCTCAAGTCTCCTGGCATGGCTGAAATTTCTTGGAGCAGGAACTGATTTAGGAAATACGCTGACTTCACCTTGATTGTGCATACTTAATATTTCAGTAGATAGCTGTTAGGGAGATCTATGGAGAGAATAAGTAAGTGCAACTTTATAGAATTAAACTCATAAAAGGTTCCTCACAACCTTCTAGATGGACCCCCATGCCACCAGCAGTCCAGATTATGCCATCTGTCAGGGCATAGTGAATTCAGATCTCATCTGCCCTGATGTTAACTCATGGGAGTAGGGAGAGATTGTGATGAAAGTGAGCTTGGAGAGTTTTGGGTACTCTTGGTTCTTGATGTCAGGCCTGTAAGTGATGTAGATGTGGTTTAAATATTCATCCAGGTTGAAGCTGATGCGGGTAGGGCCTTGGGCCAGATAATGGGAGAATGGGGAGCAGAATCCAGTCCCCAGGGATGTGAGGCGATCAGGGCTCCAGACTCTAGTCCCGGCAGGAAACGAGAGTGAAAGATAAAAACAAGCGCAGTCTGGGCAGTATAGTGGCACTACAGAAGTTCAGGCCTTAGATTAGGGAACTGTTTACAGACCACACTTTTAGGGATGGGGCTCCTAAAACCCACTGCATGGCAGAAATAATAGTTTATTAGCCCAGTCTAGGCTGATTTTACATGGTGACGTGCATTCAGTTTTTATATGTGCCAAGGGAAACTAAGAACCCTCATGGAGCTTATTGTCTGAGGGCCAAATTCTTAATATAACTACTATGTATTGGAAGCAGACAACATGCTTGGTCCTATGTTTGGTGCTTTTATATAATATTTTGTATATTGTTTCAGTCCTCACAGTTACCTCACAGGGTAGGGATTATATTATCCCCATTTTTCAGAGTAAAAACAGTTTTAGAGAGATTAAGTAATTTGCCCAGTCATTTAGTTAATAAGTAGCATGGGTGAGAGCCAAACCCAGATATTCTAGACTCCAAAGTCCTTATATGTACTCTATAGACGTGTTGGAATATGTGGCAACTATCCCATGGAAATAGATCAGTCGATTAGCTCTGACTAATCACAGAACTCTTTGGAATACTTTTATTTGGCAAATGTATGTATGTAGAAACATGTTAAAGGGTTCTATTATTCAGCAAACCTATACAGAACACTTTTTTATACAGCGCGTATGTTCTCTATTTTGTAGTGGATAAGTAGGAAGCTTTGTATAAGGCAACATTCCTGCCATGCAGGAGCTTAAAATCCAGATGGGTGGAGGGGAAGGGCCCACAAATACCCATATCTAAGCAACAGCACAGGAGCAGTGAGCAATAAGAACTGTGACTTTTTATTATATGGTCGTGGGGAAGATGAGATTTGAAATGGGCAGCAAGTGTTAATAGATAAGAACATTCCAGAGGGAAAATCCCAGGAAGGAGGTATGACTTCACCTAGGTGCAGGGTAGGTTATGTGCATGTAGTAATTGGTTTTGCTTGAGCAAAGAGTTTGTGACCAGAACTGTAGGTTATAGAATCTCCTGAATGCTAGGCTGAGGCATTTAGACTTATATGTAGGTCACATAGAGTCTTCAGTTTTTGAGCAGGGGTTATAGTAAGGCAAGTATGGTGGTTTGGAAACATTAGCCTGGCATCAATTCATTGGAAGAATTCTGGTAGTAGAGATACCAAGAACAGGAAGAAAAGTTGGAAGCATTTGCAATATTATAGATACTCCTCGACTTTCGTTAGAGCTACATCCTGATAAACCCACTGAAGGTTGAAAATGTTGTAAGTCGAAAATACATTTAATACACTTGACCTACGAACAGCATAGTTTAGCCTGGCCTAGCCAGTTTCTGTTGATGCGTATCAGTTTTGCACTACCGTAAAGTTGTAAAATCGTAAGTCAAACCATCATTGAGTTGAGGACTGTGTGTATTAGAAATTATTTCCATGTATTTTTGTAACATATCTGAGTAATTATGCAAAAAAAAGAATTAGTTTCTAATCTAGCAAAGCCTTTATATATCCTACTAATAGGAAGTCATAATACTAGATATTTAGTATTTTTAAAAATATGAAACAAACCATTCTTTTAAAAATTTCAAACAAGTGTGTTAAGCTAGAAATGGAAGCTGCCTCTGGCCCTTTCCTCTTCGCTAGTTTCCGCTTCCCAAGGGAAGCACTGTCAACACATGGTTATGGGTCTCCAAGCTCATTTTTTTGTGTAGGGCAAGTTTCAATTGCCCTTTAAGTTTTGTTTGTTTGTTTGAACTTGAGTAACTCTCATTGGACTGTGTACAAGTCTACCACTTTTAAGCGTATATTCATTTATTTTTCAACATCTCAACACGTATCTATATCAATTGAAAAAGTAGGCTACAGTATGTTGGCGTCAGTGTTGGTCAAGATCATATTACTTCTAGACTTGAAATACATTTTCAAGTTATAATGGAAGGGATCCTCTCTACCAGTAAAATTGGAAGTGAGGTTGTTTCAGACCTGGGTGCCAATATAAACCAATGATTATGGAGTCGAGCAGTGGACAGGCCTGATTCTTCATGTATGATCACACTATCCTTTTTTCTTTCCCCTATGTCAGTCTCATAAAAACACTTGAACTAGTCAATTGTATCCCCTTAATAGGCCCTGCATTACTAATATTCTGGGCCCGACATAGGGCTTGGATTACTGATGTTCTAGAATTTAAGCAAAATATGTAAAATACATGTGTGTGTATATATTTACACACAAATATATATACACATACATATACATAGGTACATATTTATATAAAGGAACTTTGTGAACTTTACAGTTTTTGAGGTGTATTGTTAAAGAACTTGGGTTATAAAATGAAAAATTCTTTTCATTTAGAAAATTATGGAGATTTGTTTTTTTTTCTAGTTATATCTTTTAATTTTTAGACAATGAAATTAAAGTTTTTTAGGTCTTTTAAAAATAATTCTTATTGAAGTAACATTGGTTTATAACATTATGTAAGTTTCAGGTGCAAAGTGAAATTTTTTAACACATGTTGAGCTTTAATGCTCATAGTTTTAAATTGAGCCAAAGCAGTAAATTTTCTCTTTGGTGCCACTTTTGTCCCTTTCTCTATTTTTCTTGATGTCTTTCCTTTGCCTAGAAATAATTCATTATGAATTTACCTTCTTCTTTTTCTTTTTGTTTAGGATGAGGATTTTGTGGGTCGGGATGATTTTGATGATGCTGACCAGCTGAGGATAGGAAATGATGGGATTTTTATGTTAACTTTTTTCAGTAAGTATGTACACATAGCAGAGCCACTTTCCACAAACCAGATTGCTTTGGATTATAGGTAGATCTGACTGAATTAAAATAACTAGTTGAACTAATATTTTAATACATTATATTTGGTGCCTTTTACTGAGATGTCAGAGTTTAGTACACTTTTATCTTAATATCCCTGCTCTTGTCTACTTCTGTGAATATTTATGGAAAATGTAATTAAAACAGTTATGGGGATGCTGCATTTTTACATGAGCTAAGCTTCATCTTTCAGGTCTGCAGGGCCCCTTAGGCCTTGTTTCTACTCATACCTGACCTGTAAAATAGGAATTAAATGCTTTTGTCTGATGAATTTTGTTTTGTAAGCTGCTATTTCCTAATAGATCAAAGTCAACATGATTTTTCCCCCTTGATGTTATTATGTATTTATCTTTCCATATGCCTTACTTAGAAATGAGCAGCCATTCCTTTTATTTGTTGTACTGAACAGATATAAAGGAAATGCAGTGCTTTTAGAGGTGACATTATGTAATTCATAGAATTCAAAATTCATAGAAGCAGGAGGATGAACAACTTGAATCAGATTATTTGGGAGCTCTAATTTAATGTTCAAGACATTTACTGAAGTGTAATACATACAGTAAAGTCATAAGTATGCAGTTTGGTGAATGTTAAGGCATTTTTGAAAGTGAACAGCAGAAGACATAATTGTGTAACATCTGATTTTCGGAAAAGATATTTTCTTTTTTGCTTTGGGGAAGTGGGTTAAGAATTGTGGAGGATGGGTAGACTGCCTTTTGTCCTTGGGAAGGCCTTTTAAGCAGAAGCAAGTGGAGAAGGCCTTGTTGCTCTGGGTAACGACATGTCTGACATCTTTTTTTCTTCTCTGCTTTTACAGTGGCATTCCTCTTTAACTGGATTGGGTTTTTCCTGTCATTTTGCCTGACTACTTCAGCTGCAGGAAGGTATGGGGCCATTTCAGGATTTGGCCTCTCTCTAATTAAGTGGATCCTGATTGTCAGGGTAAGTTATACATCAGAGAAGATAGTCTCTGTAGAGAAACAATAAGAATAACTTTGAATATTTGATTTTTTCATTTGCTTTTTTTGCATTATGTCACATTTAAAATTATTTTTGGTTTGCCTTTGTGCTGGTTTCAAGAAAATGAACCTAAATCAGTTGCAGTTGATTCATGCATACAGGTTTTGTAGTCAAATCTAGTAAATATAGGTGGTCCAGGGGCATCTATACTATAGGTTGTTTACCACTTGTTTTCTCCGTTTTTAATCTTTATAGTATGATAATGCATGTGTTTGTTCTGAAATTAGTTTTTATAATGAAAGGAAGGATATTATATCTCTGGTTTCTTGTCAAAAACTGGCATTCTTCTTATTACTTCTACTGAAGTTTTAGTGTATCTTCTTTCCTCCTCCTCTCTTTTCCCTACTTTCTCCCTTTCTTTTCCTCCTTCCCTTCCAGGACTGGTTATCAGTAGCTTCATTGGTTATGCCAGAATGTTTAGAGAGCCAAAACTGTTTAACAAGTAGCTATTCCATTAAGGGACCTTAATTTCTAAAGTAAATTAAAGATCTCTTCAGTGATTTGGAAGTTACCAGTTAGAATTGCATGAAGTAGTTTAGTTATAAAAGATTTTGTCTCTTAAAGTGTCTTCTGATTTCAGATAAGTTTATTGCTATTGTAAGCTTTACAGATAAAACCAATATATTTATCATAAATTTTCATTAAACTAATTAATAGGTGTTAACTGACCAACCACTGGAGTTGTTTAAAACTTATTTATCTAAAGAACTTGTTAATATTTTTTAAGATTCCAAGTTCTTTTGAGAATCTGATAAAAGTTATGGGCTTTTTCCTCAAACAGCTAATATATACTCATCTAAAACATGGACTTTGGGTTAAGAACCTAAGCCCTTCTCTAAATCTTAATTGTTATTAAGAAATAAAATACTATATTTTAATGCTCAAACTGTGTTAAACTCTTGGACACCAAAGTCCACAATAGAAAACAGATACAATTAGTTACCAATTTTTTTTTACTAAATATTTAAATTACCTAAATTTTAAAACTGAATTTAATCAATTTATATTAGTTAGGATGGCTTTGTCTGTGAGTAACAGGAACGGTTCAAATGGCTTAGAAAACAGCGGGGAAAATTTATTTCCTGTGAATCAAGTCCTGTTGTGGAAGTTAGTTAAATCAGTGTTCATTGACTCTGCTCAGCCTGTTAATATAGTTAATATCCTTGAGGGTTAAGGCATCACATCAGAAACACAACAGTGCTTGATGAAAGAAAGTTCTTTAACCTTTCTCTTTAAGAGCAAAGAGGCCTCAGTAGCCCTGAATTCCCTTTGGCTAGAATAACATCATATGCCGGTCCCTGCAAAAGAATGGGAGTTTCAGGATGTGTAGGAGAAAGCTCCTCAGGCCTTGGCTGGAGGAGTAGAAACAAAATCAGGGCTCTTTAGAAAGGAGGCCAAGTTGTTGGTTATGGCACAGAGTAAGCAAAGTAAAAGTATCATCTCAAAACATATTTCAAGAAGAGCCAATATCATGTGGGCCAAAAAAACAAACAAAAATACCCCATATTCAAACACTTTCAAAACAAGGAGTCTATAAAGCTCAGTGCTATCATATTTCAAGATTGCTTTTCCATGAGAGGAAGGATATTTGCATATGTTGTAAGCATTTCAAATCAGTAATATATAAAATACTTCGATTTATTTAAAAAAATTATCGTAAGAGCGAAACGACAGCATTCGTATACAAAATAGTCTTGTGTTTTGTGTGCCTTTAAGTTAAAATATGAAATTATCTGCTAAGCTACTACGAAATGTTTTGCTTTATTTTTTAGTTTTCAACCTATTTCCCTGGATATTTTGATGGTCAGTATTGGCTTTGGTGGGTGTTCCTGGTTTTAGGTAAGTGCTTTTAACATAGACAAAGGAGAGAAAAGATTATCTTAAATTTACAAATAAAATTACTTTTAGTAAACCCTCATCTCGCTTACTATCTACAGTAATATATTAGTCAGCAATAGTAAGTATAATTTTAAAAGTATTTCTCTCTTAACAGGTGGTTGTCACCATCAAAATAACATACATGTTAATAAAACGTCTCTTAACGGTGCAGGTTTTTCCTAACCCATTCATACACACTTCTCTGGTTCCCCATGTGACCAATGTGGCACACTGATAAGATGACTTTATAGTCTGGATTTTTTTCCTTGTGAGTTACTGCTACAAAGCGTTCACAAACTGAACCCCAAATTGCTTATAGACATATTGTAATCAGTTGAACTACTCATGAATGAATGTGTCCCATCATCAGTTGGATTGGTCAGTAGGAAACAGGAAATATATAGCCTGGCTATAAACATAAGTTCTGGAAGAACCATTATTGGGTTTCCAGAATTCTTTAGTTCATTATTAATGAGAATAAGAATTATTTTGTGATAAGGAGGAGGTTTTTTTTAATGCCAGGCATTTTAGCTTCTTGGTCTCAAGATCATATTTTTTACTTTAAATATTTATTTAAAAATCTTCCAAGACATTTTAAAGCAAAGAAATGAACAATGAGGTGAATATTGTTGGCTTTTTCATTCTTTGTGAAGAAAATGTTTTTGATAACAATAACAGAGCACCATCATTTCTATAAAATAGTAATAGCAGGGCTATCCTGTAGCTATTAAAGATGTTCTAATCACCTTGCTCTGCTTCTGTGACATCACTTTTTTCTCTCTCTCCTGTTTTGGTACTTCTTACTTAATGGCAGTGCCGTTACATGGTCTGGCTAGCACAGCATAGCACACACCCAACAGGTACTTAATACAGTCAGGACCTATCTTCTTTGCCTAGGGTGACAGAGCCATGCATTCCTGACCCTAAAACGTGCAAATCATCTATCTCGCTATCCCTTACCTCCCCAATAGCATCATCTACTCTATTATTAGTCATTAGAATTCTAAGGAAAGAAAAATAGTGATTTTTCTCCCTCCCTTGATTACTGAGAAGCTTATTATATTAATAATAAAAATGACCTACAGGAGAGTTACTTTGGAGGAATAGTTTCTAGGCTTGCTTATTCTCTAAACCAGAGGTCCCCAATTCCCAAGCTGCAGACTTCTGTGGCCTGTTAGGAACTGGGCCACACAGCAGGAGGTGAGCAATGTGTCAGTGAGCAAAGCTTCGTCTGTATTTGCAGCTGTTCCCCAGCACTAGCATCACCACCTCTGCTCCACCTCAGATCATCAGGCCTTAGATTCTCATGGAACACCGGTCCCCGGTGCCAAAATAGGTTGGGGACCACTGCGCTAAACTCTGTCTTTAAGAGAATGGCTGACTTCCCTCTTCCCCAGATCCTAAAGTTCAAGCAAACCCTGAATGGACCAAAGAAAAATCATTAAAGTATATTTTCAGATTGATCGTTAACAACATAGATTAAAGAAATTTAATAGACCGATTTCTTAACTATATTAAAGTTTCATGGGAGATAAATTTATGATGCTTTATAATTGATCATTCTTGCTATCTTGTTGCTTAAAGCGGTGAGATTTTGGATGTGTACTTAATGCATTTGGACCCAATGTTTGGGTCATTTTTGGAACTTCTCTTGCAAAGAGAACAAATTTTTTTGGCGTTTTCCCTGTAAGGATCAGGTCTGCACAGAGTTCTTAAGGTGGCAGCTCATGAGCTACATCTAGCCTGTAGCTGTTGGTTCTTTCTACAGTTATTTTGAGAAGTTTTTTTTTATTAGTTGCCATCATTTAAAAATCAAAAGTTTTCACATAAAACGTCTAAATTATTTTTACTTTTCTTAAAAATGATAATATCTAGCAAAACTGGACTATATACATGGCACCTGCCCTTTGACTGGATCTGAGTTGTAGCTATCCCCTCCATACAGGCTGTGTATACGCTAGTTCACTAGGATCCCCCCACCCAGCATTTGGAGGGGTGACCCTTGCTCTTCAATCTTGTTTTGGTGCCAAACAATGGTGTTTACTGAGCTCAGTGCTGATGACACTTGGTTACTGCCAAAAATCAATTCTGAGTACAAAGCATTTCCCACCACTGAGTATGTTTTAAAATGTATCCACAAGAAGTTACTGCTAACAGGTACAGATTTTTTTAGGGGTGATAAAAATGTCCTAAAATTAGATATGGTTTTGGTTGTACAACTCCATAACTATACTAAAAGCCAGTGAATTGTACACATTAAATGGGAGAACTTTATGGTACGTAAATTATATCTTCATAAAGATGTTTAAAAAATGTGTCTAAGACTCGGACCATCTTTGAAGGAGTGTATAAGCTCCCGTGGGAAGGGCATATCACCTTCCTGCACACTCTTCCAAGAGGTGCAAACTTCTGTGAATGTATAAATTCTGGTGTAGCCATACAAAATCAGCCTTACTCCTTTACCTGTCTGGTAAATAAATGGCAAAATACCCTATTTTTTTTCTCTTAAGAATAAAGAAATTAAATTTGAGACTGTAAGAATTACTGTAAATAGGTAAGAGGATCCTGACATCTAGTGGACAACATTATGTACAACATTCGACAGGGAAAAAGATTGCATGTCAAGAAAGGATGAAACTTTTTTTTACTTGAAAAAAAGTTTATAATCTCTCTTTTTGTAGTTATCTTGGAATAGATTTTGGAACTCAGAGGATAGGTTTTGTTTTTGTTTTTTTTTTTTTTAAATTTTAGAGCTGTTTTATTTTGAAGATAGGTTTTGATAATGCTTCTCAGTAAGGCTTCCAAATACAAATGTTTGCCCCATTTTTTTTTTTTTTGACCAATTAGATTCTGAATATGCAGAAGAGATTTTTATTTGGTTCTTATATTTTCTCATTGAGAAGTGGAAATTTTGGTGTGGAAATCCTTCAGAAAGTTTGGAGGAAACTGCTCATGTTTTGATAGCTTTTAGCAGAAAAACAATGAAGTAGCGCTATCAAGAGGGATATTTTTGGGGAGAGGACTTAATGTGGAACTTGTAAATTCATTCTTGACTTTTTTTTTTTAATTAGGCTTTCTCCTGTTTCTCAGAGGATTTATCAATTATGCAAAAGTTCGGAAGATGCCAGAAACTTTCTCAAATCTCCCCAGGACCAGAGTTCTCTTTATTTATTAAAGGTATTAAAGAAAAAAAAACTTTTATAGTCCCTATAATCATGTGATACGTTGAATATTTCTATTCAGGTTTAGAGTAGAGCATACCTCCTCTGGTTGGGGATATAGAGAAGGTAAGGGAGTCACAGTCATTGCTTTTTAGCAGTTTCTGGTTTAGTGATGGATGTTTCTACAAAAAAACTGTAGAAAAGCAAGTTAGAAAAACTGCCATAGGAAAAAACGTTATCTTATGTTCTGACATTGCAGAAAAGACAGGAGTCTTAGTAGTCATCAGGGAGTTAGGATATTTGGCTGGGACTCAGGGTTCTAGATCTTTGGATCTTGAATCCCCAAATCACTCCTTACTGTTATACCAGTCCCAAAAGACAGTATCAAGAAGGAGCCTTTCAGGCCTAATCACTTAGCTCTAATTATGTAGGTCCCTGAACCCTGAGTCTGAAGAGACCATGGGATCCTTTAGGGACTCCTTTTGCATGGGCTGCTAACAAGCCCACAAAGGTTTGCATTTCTTAAAATTAGTCAGAGAGGCTTTCCTTTGCTTCAGGGTCACAGCACTGATATACCACTCTGGTAGTAAGGAAGGTCAAACCGAAGGAAAAGAAAAGGAGAAAGGGCTTGATCCCCTGCCTAGAATAGGAGCACTAAGCCCAGCTCTTCTTTGAGTCACGTGTTTGTTTTTCCCCAGAGGCTGATTGCATCTTATTTCAGCTGCAAAAAAAGAAGAGATAGGGAGTCTCGGAAAGAGAAGAGTACACTGGAGAGAGGCCTCTCATAATAAGATCTAATAGACTTCTTGGACCTCACCCTTTGTTCCTTAAGACTGTTGAGGATGGGTGGATCAGTCCTGGCCCCTGAGAGTCTTGAGCAACACCTAGGGGCCAGGCCAGTCAAAAGCCTCAGGCAAGGCCTTGCCAGGGGTGTAGGAATTGAGATAAACCTTAAATGATAGGTAGAATTTCTACTAGTGGAAATTGGATAGTCAGGGGAAGAATTTTATAACCACCTGAGGCAGAGTGGAGAACAGAAATACAGGCAGGGAAGTATGGCACTTGCTCAAGGGACAGCAGTTTGATTGTAGCATCAAGGAGTCGAGGGTCAAGGCTGGAAAGCCAAGTTGAGACAGTGTTCTCAAATATCTTGAGTACTAAGGCCATTTGCAACAGAGTCAATAGAATTCTTGGAGTAGCCCTTTAAACCCAGTGATGTGTTGGCTCAGTGCAAGGCTAATAAGCCTACATGAACGTCAGTGTATTCTGTGTGAACTGTTGGGTTGTAATAGTTTATATAGGTAATTGTATGCTAAGAGTGGAGTTCTCAATTTTGAAGATTCATGTAGGTCTCAGAATGTATGTTTCTAGAAAAGAAAGTATACCATATTTAATTTGCCCCCTGGTGGAACAGCATTGAAATTTTTTAAGTAACAGAATAATATGATGAGAATTTCTTGAATGTAACAAAATTTTTTTCAAGCATGGTATATTAATAATAACATTTATAAACTTTTCGATATTATCAGATACTTTATTAAGCACTTTACATGTATAGTTAAATGTACTTATACAAGTAACAGAGGGCTATAGTGATAGATAAGCTCAGATTCATGCATGGTAGAGTGTAATCATAGGCATTTCTTATAAAAGTTAAAGCATACAAAGAACTTAGTCTTGTGTTGGTTAAAGTTGGTTTATTCAAGGAAATACTTTTATTGGAAAGAAAATTTTAATCATTAAGAGTACCATCTGTGTTTATGATTTTTTTAAAGAAAGGTAATGTTTTATTACATGTTTAAAAAGTGTGTGGCATGTCCTGAATTGGAATTAGGTTACAAAGCCTGGACACACATGGACATTGACACCACTGGCCGAGGCCCTAATGCCTGTGATGGATCTTTCTTTGTGTTTAGGACATCCCAACTTTAAGAAGCTTATCAGATGTTCTGTGCAGTTTTATGCAAGTACCATTGTCATCTTTTTTCTTTCCTCTCCATGTCTGATAATAATTTACGGTTACTTCCAAGTCTTTAGTTTAACTCTTACCTACCAAAGATCCAAAAATTAATTCTTTGAGATTGCTACAGTTTGCTTTCTTACAAAGGACGCTAAAATCACCGACAGATTTCCCCAAATTCATTGATTCCTAAAATGTAGTGAGGGAATAGATTTCTTACTTTTTTTAAAATACTTTTTCTAAGTCTAGCCAAAAGGTAGCTATGAATTTCTAAATGGACTGAGGTCATACCTCTGTCTGTTCTCTTCATTCTTCTCTTAGAGAGAAATTTGCATCTTCAGTAGAGGATTGTACACATTATTCATCTTGCTTCTAATACATAACAACCAGGCAGAGAGAAAGCCTGAACATCTCAGTTTTCCTGAATCGTTAAAGACTTTTTTGACGGTTTTTCATTTATAAAATTTGTTTTTATTTTGTGTTCTGGGAGTATCCTAAATGTAAAACAAAGCATCTCTAGGGTTATGATTTGTATTAGGCAATCCTTAGTAATAATGCTGTTGGAGGTGTAAAGGGAGATTATAGACCGGCTTGTCTCTGTATTTTGGAGTCAGGAGCCTTAAAGTGCTTTAGGAGTTCTCAGAAAATCAGAGGTCTGTGAACTTCCTCCATAGGAGGGCAGAGGAGGGCTTTTTTGCTTTTCTGTCTGACTTTGCTATTCTGGTTGATTTGAAATCATTCCTGACGTGCCCAGAGTATTCAGAGCTCTAAATTAAGGGTTTGGGGACTTAGAGCAGCATTTAGAATTCTAATGACTTCCTTACAAATTTTCACTATCCCCAGAGGGGATAAACCATAGTATCCCATGAGACTGAATTTCATTCGTCCGTTGACAGGGGTAAGAACTGTCCATTCAGATCCAAAAGTATAATATTTTCTTTCTGTAGTTCAGAGAAAATTTAGTTTAACTAAGCTTAAAGATGTGCTAGAAAACCATCATGTAAATTATAAATATTTTTTCTCTCATTGAGACTTTTTGCTTTCTTTAATGAAGATGTCACTAGTTAAATGCTAGCCATAGGCTTACTTTTTGCCAGAAAGACACAGAGAATTTTAAAAATAACTTTGCTCTAACAGAATAATAACTTAATGCCCATGCTGTGCTAAGACCTAGCATTTTACTGGAAAAAGGCATGAGAATAGTGACTTTCCTATTCAGGCTATCCAAAACATAGTACATACAAACAAACCTTGAAATGACCCCAAAAGGCTGCTTTCTAATCATAGAGGCAGCTCTTAGCTTCCCATTTGAAGCCCATTTAAGCTTAAAAAAGGAAATCTGGCTTCTCCCCCACAGTAAGAAAAACCAGAAGGAACTGCTGAAGGTGGGCACAGTGGCACCAAGAAGTGTGACCATGAGGAAGCAGAAAAAACAAGATGTTTCTTCTGTGTTGTTTAAAAAGAAATAGATACCTGTTAGAAACATCTTTATCTGAAATGGTAAAAAAATGTAAGGTGTTCATACTTTTTCTTAATTAACTAAACTAGTTAACTAGAAAATAAATTTTTATGGATGACTATTTCCTTTGGTGTTGCCAGGGAGTTGAGGGATTAGCCACAATAGCCATAAGGCGGTAAACACAATTAACTGGTATCTAACACTATTCCAAGAGCACTTGTACATATGAAGCTTAATAGATTTTAATTTCTGTTGTTGTTGTTTTTTTTTTTAACCACATCTGAAATAGGAAAGAGAGCTTGTAAGCCCTGGTATTAAAGTCTTTCATAATTAGATAGTGATTGCTTTGACCTGGTGAGCTATACCTATTAGGCATCAGATATTTTATCTTCTTCCATATGATGATACATGCTTTCATTTCTCCCTTTCTATAATCTTCTTCCTCCTTAATACCTCTCTTATTAAAGAAAATTCACCTCAAGTTAAAATTTGGTTTATTGGACTGTGTTATAAGGTAGAAGGGTTTCCAGTGGAATTTTTGCTTAAAAAAGAAAATCACATAGCATCCAAGAAGAAATGGTTGTCTTCTTGAAATTAAATGATATGTAAACTGTTGAATTTCTTTTGTTTTTGAAGCGATATGATCTACAGTTTAGTAAAGATGTCCACAGTCCCTAAAACCTGTCTGTCCTCCAGTTTGTGTTCCACCATTGTTTTTGTTAACAGCTTGTGAGTTAAGTTGATCTAAACAGGCCTCTAGATCTTAGAGAGATAATTAACTTCTGTGGAAGCAGCACAAGCTAAGCAGAATGGCCAGGTAGTTATCTAGACTGTATCACATGTTCTTGCAAACTCCATTATTTTTCATCTGTTAATGGAAACTGATAAAACTGAAGTTACTTAGGTTTGTTTTGAGTCCAGGCTCATTGCAAAAACTTCCATTTGATAACAGTCCATCAATTTTCTTTTTGAGTTCCTTATGTTCTTGCCTTTGTCCCTGCACATTTTGAGGTCTCAGTCTAAAGAAAGGTTGCACTTGTGTCAGTATCATTGGTTTACTTCAAATCAAAATACTAACTGAATTTGGAGTTTGGGACAGTATTAACAGTTTTAAAAGAATATGTTGATTTCCTCCAGTGTTGTAGCTTCTCTGCATTTTGTCAGCCTTTTAAAGATTTACACAGTTGTCTAATCACAAAAGATATAAAAGGGCTGGTCGTGGCTTTTACAGTAATTTGGAAAGATGGAAAAGTAAGATAAGGGCCTATATGATCCCACCCAACTCTCACTTGGTACACAAACCTCACTTGGGGCACAATGTAGCTTCTTGATAAATATTTAACTAATATATCTCTTTAGCATTTCTTTTAGCATTAATATAGGGAGTTACTTGTACTTTGTCGTGTTATTTCCATGAGAACCAAAAAATATATTATGCCAATACAGAAATGCCTCGAAATAGTAGATGAAAACTACGTTTAACAAAATATACAGACATTATTTTTGAGAGCATTTACTTCAGTCATGTACATTTCTTTTTAAAAGTTAGTTTTGGGCTATAAATATTGTTTTTTTCCAGAGATAATTGCCCAAAATACATTGACTTTTTTCCTAATTGATTTTTTTAAAGTATTTGTGATGCCTATGAGTTTTTAACTTTGCCATGCTCTAAGTACAGCATGACATCATAGGCATCCTTATGGGAGCTCTTCCTTGCGTGAGATCTGATAGAATTGGCAGGGTAAACAGCAGCTCAGGCGTATTAGGAAAATGACCTGTGTACTTGGATCCTACTGTCTCTCTGTCCACAAGTTTCAGTCATTACTGTTGAGGTTAAGTGTGTGATGATGGAAGTGCTATTTGCATTCTGTTCTTTTATTAGGAAGTTTGGAGAAAGACAGACCCCTGACTGGATGGGTCTTAAAGAAAGTGTTCAGGTTCTTTCTAGTTCTAGAGTCTTTGATAATTTTAAGAAATTTTAACGTTTATTGAATGCTATGATGTCAGTGTATAGTCATCTTAAAGCTATGTTAAAATGTACTTCTGTGTCTCTAAACATCCTGCCTTCTTTTGTGACCACATCCTTCTCTCAGCCAAAATAACAAGCTAACTAGAATTTCAATATTCAATATCCTTCTCTGGCAGATGTTTTCTGGCAAAGGCCTTCCTGCGTTTATGAATTCTCTCTCAAGAAGCAAGAGAACACCTGCAGGAAGTGAATCAAGATACAGAACACAGAGGAATAATCACCTGCTTTAAAAAAATAAAGTACTGTTGAAAAAGATCATTTCTCTCTATTTGTTCCTAGGTGTAAAATTTTAATAGTTAATGCAGAATTCTGTAATCATGGAATCATTAGTGGTTAATGTTTGAAAAAGCTCTCGCAATCAAGTCTGTGATGTATTAATAATGCCTTATCTATTGTTTGTAGTCATTTTAAATAGCATGAGCCTTGTCCCTGTAGTCAGTAGGGGGCAATCTTGCTTTAGTCATCCTCCATCTCAAAATGAATTTGGAATTAAATATTTTAGTGTAAGATATGTATGGCCATTTTAAAGGGGTTTTCTCAAAAGTTAAAACTTTTATTTTGATTGTATTTCTGCCCGTAATTCATATTTGCTGTTAAAATTAATCTAGAAATCTATTCCATTGTACTGTGAACACCTGGAAGCAAAACCATAGTGCAAAATACATTTAAGGTGTGGTCAAGAATATGTTCTCAATTGGTAAGTAAAAAGCATTAATTTTTTTAATAGTCTGTACTCTAAATTTTATAGTACTTATTGTTCTTTGTTGTGTACTTAAGGGACTGTAAAGGCATCGTCACTGTATAAAATAGAAAGGACAAGGACAAATGCAGCTTAATTATTAAAATGCAATTCTTGACACTTTTCTGTATGATTAGAGTCCCTTTCCCCCCCCTTTTTTTTTTTCTTTTATCTCCTGATGATTAGGCCAGAGGCTAGGAGTAGGGAGGGATTAGGTACAAGGAGCAAAGAAAGAATTAGCTTGGAACTTTTGAGATGATCCCTAACATACTGTACTACTTGCTCTTACAATGTGTTAGCAGAAACCAATGCTTTATAAATGTAGAATGGTGTGCTTTCTGCCAAGTGGTAATTCACCTTGGTTTGCTATGTTAAAACTGTAAATACAACAGAACATTAATAAACGTCTCTTGTGTAGCAACTTTTGCTGTAGATTAGTGTTTAATTTGTTGGTTTGCATTTGTTGATTGCTAAGACAATTTTTTTCTAATCTTCATTTATACACATTGCAAAATCAGTCAATATAAAGAAATTGGTCTTGGGCCAACTTTTCTTTTTTTTTTTTTAGCACAGGAAGTTTCCTTCTTTCACATCATAATCAATACATTCCTAAAACTGTATGTGAACATTGGTTCTACAAAAGATAATGGAATAAAATACGGAAGAGATGTAGAGATTTTAAAGCATCCTGGAATTCCCAATTGTGCTTCATTTAATAGACATAATCTTAGATAATTTATTTGCAGTATTTTCTGCGTGGCCTCTGCGTTTACCCTTTCTCTCAGTTGAACACAGCCAACTGGTTTAAGTCCTTTGAGCAAGCACTGAGTTGAGGCGAAAGATTTCTCATTCCTTCTGATTTTTATTCTTGTCTCAATTGTGTTAAATTTAGAGACCGGTGGTTCTTATAATATCAGCCATTTGATATTTTCCCCCTCTTCCAGTTACTCAAAATATGAAGAAGAAGTGCAACAAAATGGTCAAATAACCACACAAAGCAGCACTAGCATGGTGTGATAGCTGCAATTGTTCATTTATCTGCTACAGGTGAGCGTCTGGGTTTAGCACAGGAAATCTGTGCAGGAGTGTCAGTGTGTGATGCACAGAAGTGTAGGTGGTTTGAAAGCTAAACAGAGAAATTGAGAACGTCCTGGACTCATGTCAATGATCAGTCTAACTAGTTTATTGATTATTATAAGTAATAGGATAGTATAGCAAGGGGTTTCATGAAAGCCTCTGAAAGTTTTTTTATTTTGAATTAGATTATACCAACAGTAGAATTTGAAAGAGTATATAGCCTATAATGTTCTAAATTTCAGAATGAATATATCTCTAACTGAATAAATGTGGACACATGCAACAGAACTGTAAATTATCTTACAGGACAGAATAATCTTTACCTAAATCATTTAAATATTGTGGACTCGCGTTGTGTTTATTCTTTAGGTCCTTGTGCCTTATTTGGTCCTGTATATTCAGGGAACTGAAATATATGAAGTTTCTCTTTGTACATATTAGGTGGTCTGTACGACTTGGTCAAATGTGAACCTACAGTTTGATATGCTTTAAGAGTCCTTAGTCAGAATGACTAACAAAGATAAGAGCAACATTTTAAAGATTTATTTCCAGTCTTGTAGGAGGATTTTGTATTTGTTTTAATTTTATTTAAGTTAAAGAACTCTTACTATTTTCTTTCCAGTTCTTCACACAATAGAATTTGACCTCATGTTTACACTATCATTTTTCCAATAGATTTTCTGAAATCAGATTTTTGGTTCAAAGAGTTAATTATTTGTGTATAACATGGAATTATTTATCATTTATATCATCTCAGACCCAATAAGTATCACCTGTCAATTTTCTTCCCAATAAAAATTTTTCCCAGTGTCTTCAAAAAAAAAAAAAAAAGAATACTAAAGATGATGATTTCTTTTAAATGTTCTAAAAGTCTTTTCAGATGCATAAAGTTGGTACCATATGTCACCTAGATCGTAGATTCCTTACTCTTCATTTTTCTCTCTTATTTTCTGTCTCTCTTTGGTAGGTTCATTATTAAGAATAACTCTTTTAGAAATGGGTAGGTCTTTAAATTATTTTGAAAGGGGATATTGAAGAACCACTACTATTTGCTTACGTTTATGAAATAAACTGGCTTTGACCTTGGCCTGAGGGACAACCAGGGCTCACCTATGGCCACAGAGATCCCTCATGTCTCTTACGTGACATATTTACAAACTATGTTTAAAGGATTCTGCATAGCTATTTTTTTTTTCAGGAAGTTAGATTGCTTATTATGAGAATAAAAGGTGTTATCAAAATTTACTTGTTAAAAAATACTAAGAATGACTCTTTACTAATAAGATCAATTTTGTGTAGAGTTTTAAAGAAACAGCAGTTTTAGTGAAGTAAATAATATTCCGATTTTTTTTTTCTTCTTGTTAGGTATAAGTCATCTGACTTGAGCTGTGGCCCAGCATGAGTCATTTGTAGCACAGATCAAATTTCTTTTGACCTTCACTATATTCTTGCACTAGAATATCCTCTTCTTAGCTGTTAAGTGTTTATATTTAAAGGAAGAAATAACTACTGAAAGGGAGTTTCAAGGCCATTAGAAGTGATAATTCAGTTTAAGTGGTTGCCTGAGGTGGCAAGATTCTGGAGGTGAGAATCAGCAAATACACACCCCTCGGAGTGTGTAGAATGGAGCACTGGCCTCAGCTTTGAATTCAGCCGTACCACTCCTTCCTAGAGTGCCCTTTGACAGGTAGCCTCTGAGTATTGGTTCTTCACAGACTCTGCTACTAATAACGTGGAGGACATGTCAAAGAAATACACCAGGAATTCCCAAAGGGGAGAATAACTTTAGCTTGACTAAAAGGTTTTCAGGTGGAAAAGATAGTGACAAACTCATTTTTATATCATCCCCATTCTAAAAAGAGGCTTGTTTTATAACCCAGTTTATTGTATCACCTACTACTTTATGGCCTATAGAAAGACTTGCTCTTATGGAAAATCTGTGAATGGAGACCTGTCCTGAGGACAGTTTCCCTGTCTATAAGATTTTTTAAATATTCCATCTACAGCATGGCATTTTGATCTCCTCAGCCCTCCAGTTATTCTCAGAATTTGTCACTTAAAGGATAGAGACATTATTCAAGTTTTGGTTTAATATCTGTTTTTACTTAAACATCTGTTGTTTTTTTTTTTTTCTTTTACCAAAGGGCATGTTTTCTGATTTTGAGAGTTTTAATTCTTAAGTTCATCAGTTGGTGAATTAGCAAGATGTAAATATAGAGAATTCATTTGCATTTGTGCAGTATTCCATCCAGGTCAGAAACTAAGATGTAATCATATGAAATAGACATCTCCCAGTCCTGCTTTGTTATGTTCATCCTGTTCTAAAAGTAATTTGTTTTTACCATTTATGTTGGAAATAAAATGTTTAACTTTTCCCCGATCCATATGTGATTGCAGGTTTATAGACACCAAAACTGACAAAAGTGGTTTCCTTTAAGTCTTAGAAAGATTAGCACTGGAGCTCTGAGAAAAAAACTATATTCAGTTGTACTGTGAACACCCAGAAGCAGTATTCATTGTTATGCATTAGTTGTCTGGAAAGTTCACGAGTGGTATAGCAGCACGGGAACGAAGAAAATGGTTCAAAAACTTAAATCTCAAATAGAGAAGGTGATTTTTTGACAAAGCAATTATCAGCTAAACTATAGTAAGGAAGGCCTGCCTTCTGACTATGAAACCCAGCTTGACTCTCCTGGAATTCATCCTGAGCTGTAGTGACTTTTTACCTTGCATGTTAGGGTTTGCATTCACGTCCCCTACTGAGAGCTGCTTCCCCCATTTAAGCCAGTTACTTCCTGAGCCAAGTAAGAGAGCACCGGAGCAACCTGTTATATCTCGGCTAGAGTTTCACTTGACACATCCTTTTCATTTGCACAACAGTCAAAAATGCCTAAAATGTTCCCTTAAATGAGGTTTTAGAATTTTGCCATCTGCTTCCTGATTCCATGTCTTTTATCTTGACAACATTTCACAGGTTTTATTTGAGTTTAGATGTCATTATGGTCATTTTAATGTTTCTTTTTCTCTGATTATCAACATCGAAGATTTACACATCCATGATTTATTTCCACTTTATATTTTACTTTTTGGGATTGCAAATAAATTAGTAAGCAAGCCACCGGATGGATCAATATTTTAACCAACCCTTTTATTACTAGCATCATTTGGTATTATTATATAGTTGTTTAAAAAAAGAAAGTGGACACTAATGGCCAAAAAAAGCAAAATAAGCGGTCTCCTTTTTTTTTTTTTTTCTTTCTTTCAGTCTGACTCAGTGACTCCCAAGCCTTAGATCTGTGTACCCATGGGCATGTGTATGAGGAAAGCCTTATTTGGGATAGTTATATATGTTGTTCCTGAGGCTACAGATGGGGTGTAATCTGTACTAGATCTCTCACCTGTGTGTGGCCTTAAGCCCTCCTGTGATTTATCAGTTCCCTAGATTTAGGTATTAAAATCAAACTTTTATGTTTTTCTAACACCCATCTGGTGGAGTAATAAATGGTCAGACTTGGTTCCTGCCAAGAGTTCTACAGAGCTTCCAAATAAGGATAATAGGTAAGAACTCATTTCAAAATCTTCACTCCAAAAAAGAAGGTCGAATAGAAGAAAGTCGCAGAGCATGTAGACCTACACTTAAAATTGTGAGTTAGTTTTTTATTAGAATATTTGCATGGCATTGATTGTTGGCTAAAATTGAAAATGTTTTTTTCTTTGTGTAGGTCTTCTCAAAGCTCATGGCTACTATATTTTCCTCTTCTTTACGCCAAGACTGTAACAAGGAATGTGTATACAAAGCAGTGGAGAAAGGCCATAGGGAAATTAATTTCTAAATATCTGGCTAAATGTGATCGTGGACTCTTCCTTGGAGGTCCTTTAAAATAGAGTAGAACCTCCTCGATTGGAATTGTTTAAGGGTAAAGGAAGAGGAATGGAATTATCAGGCCCTTAAAGTCCCCAAGAGTTCTAGAGGTTTATATGTGGCCCATGTCAGTGACAGATGGAACAGCAAGTTCAACAGATGTCACATCTGTTCCCAGGCAGTGCCTCCTTTAATGCGGCGACCTTCCGAGAGCATTGCAAGAGAGAAGGGAGTGCGTCTAGACTATGGTAAACTTAATTCAGTTGGTTTATTACCTACTGTTGACACTTTTTTAGAGATCCAATGATGAAAAAAAGTTGCACTTTGCTCAGAATTCCAAAATAAAACAAAAAACCACTCTGTAGTCTCTGAAACCATTTTCAAGCCTTTGCATATTCTGAAGGAATTTTATTTAGGCGGCATTTCCTAATATTATTTTTAAAAGTCCTTCCCCTAAGGGACCATGGGTGGAAGGAAGAAAGATTAGATAGGTGAGGAGGGCCGGCCGTGGAGGAAATGAAGTCTGACTCGTTCAGAAAGGAGGACTGATGGAAGAGTGTGGCAAATCTGTTCCTTTTGTTCTTTGCTCCTGCTTTAATCCTTTAGACACAGGGTAAGATTGCCAGCTAATTGCTAGGAGCCCCCTACAAAAGAGGATTCGCCTAAATTGAAGAATGAATTTAAAGAGTGACTAAGGATTTTTTAAAAAAATTCTTCCTTCATTCGGGTCACTTTTCTTTACATGTGATTATGTCTCCAGGAACTGGTTGGATACTTCTCGAGAGGTTTTCTTTACAAAAAAGAAAAAAAAATCCCTGAAATTCCAAAGACTTTCACCCTCCACTGTAGCATTTATGTAAGAGTGTGATGAACTAACTAGACTGTAGTTCAAGCTTAAAAAAAACAAGACTAATGTGTTTTATGGTGGCATTTTTATACAAGTGACTCATTGGTAGAAGTATATGGACCATTTTAAAGTGCAATCTGATCTTTCAGGGGGAGACGTTTAAATTCTCTGAGTACAGACACTGTACTTAGGACAAATTATTTTGTTTGTACCTTAGTGCCAATCTTAATCATGTCCACATTGGGTGCTTATTTTCAAGTAATACCCGATCCATCCAAAAACTATACTAAAAATTGTCGTTAAAAACATATCAAGTTTTAATAGCAAGCCATGGATACTTTTACTGCCTTTTATTTATTACTGGCTGTATTTTATTAGAAGGAAAGGTAAATAAATGTGTTTTGCAGAAAATATGTAGTGTAAGTCAGCTCCGGTAGCAGTTAGGTTATTATTTTTTAACTAGATGATGCAGCATTTACACACTTAGTTTATTAGTGACCTTCTCGTAAAATTTTTAGGAACACAGGGCCAAGCAGAGGTCATAAGTTTATCCAAGCTGGCCCTGAAGAGCACAACTTTGGTGACATCAGAGAGCTGAAGAGAAGCCAAGACACCTTCGCTGCATCTTCAGATTCCAAGTGGCCTTGGCTTCACCTCCATCTACAGTATTTTATTCCCCTTGGAAAGACAGATGAAATTTGGAAAATCACCTGTGTCAGGAGTGATAAAGTTCTACTTTTGAAAAAGAGTTTCTATATGTTGGAAATACTTGTGCTCTTGCTTTTTTCTTTTTATTTTAAACCACTTTTTTTTTTGCGATATGATTGACATATAAAAAGCTGTACCTGTTTAATTTATACAATTTGATGAGTTTGGAGATACATATATATCTGTGAAACTATCGCCACTGTCTTATGCCATCAACATATCTATGACTTTCAAAAGTTTTTTCCTACCCTCTTTATTTTTTATTATCTTTTTTTTGGGAGGGGGATGTTATAAGAACACTTAACATAAGCTCTACCCTCTTAGCAGATTTTTACGTGTACAGTACAATACTGTTAACAATGGGTACCATGCTGCACAGCAGATCGCTAGGACTTACTCATCTTGCATAATAACTGAAATGCTCTGGCTTGCATATAGTTCTAGGCCTTTATTTAATATATATTTATTTTCATTAGCTGATTATGATGTGTATGACCTTGGCTATAGTGTACACAAGATTGTATAAGATAGCCCCTGGCCACAAGGAGATTCTTCTGGTCTAGGGATGGGGTTGGGCAGGACAGAAGACAGTGCTTTCCTGTCCAAGGAATCTTAGTATGTTATTTTCTCTGCCTTATTTGTATAGTGGTGGAAGAAGCTTTTTATACTTTTTAAGTTATGATTACCTGCTTCTAAATTTCACCAGAAGGGCGCTAAAGATCGTTATAAAACCAAATACCCTCCAAGTGAGGAAAGATTACTGCCACCTGGCGAAGCTACCCCCGAGGAGCCTAGAGGAATGGAATGGGCAGCATCTCGGGGTGCTGCGAGTCTGCGACCTGGAATACCAGCTGCTCATGGGAGAGGCGAGCATGCATTTACTAGGCCAAGGCTTGAACACTCACTCCTCTCTTATTAACTGTGTAATCTTGGGTCCTTCATGTGCCCTCTCCAAGTTTCCTCTCAGTACTGTCTTTAGTTCTAAAAATATCGTAGGTAAAGTGCCTGGCACATAGAAGACAGCTCTTTGCAGCTCTCCAACCAGCTTCAGAATTGGATCCAAGGGCAGGACATGAAAAGCACAAACCTGTAACTCAAACCAAGGGCTTTCGTTTCCTTCTCAGGACCATGTAACTTTCCTAAGTTCTTCCTTTCCTCATTCTTTCTTTCCTAAAGGCTGTCATTAGACCATCCCTAATAAATCACACCACTCTTCCTCCTAAATCCCCGCAGTCCAGATGAGAATATGACTTCCTCTTGCTTTTCTGGTAATACCATCATGTGTTTATATAGGACCTTATATTTATATACATGTTTGTTTGATCCTCAAAGATTACTATAAAAGGGATTATTATGCGTTCTTTATCACCAAGCAACCAAAGCCTCCCTCCCCCTGGCAAATCATTTTTCAACACTCATCACATCAAAACACTCTATAAGTCCAATCAATCAGCTCTGATTCTCGTTTCCTGAGTTCTATAGGCTGAAATTCTGGCCTCCTTTTTTCTTGGGCCACTTGTATTATATTACAGAATTTGCCATAAACTATATCTTTGTGTGGATTTAGGTCTTCTAAGTGTCCCTTGAACTTCTCATCCATTGCCTTGTTTCTTTCTGCACTTGCTTTAAATTCTTTTCTGCTTCTTCATAGACCTTCTTTGCCAGCCTCTCTGCACCTCCCCCTAACAAGCTTTCCAGTGCTTCTTAGATCACTCTACTTCTCTGCCTTTTCCTGTCGTGAATTCCTACACGTTTCTTTTCTACAACTGCAGAGAAGGTCATTTTCTCAGTGGCCACCTCTCCCTTCCCCTTCTCATCTTGCCTGGGCCATGTCAACCCTAGTTACTTTCTGCCTTCCTTCACCATCCCACTTAGCCCCACCCAACAAGTAAAGCACAGGCTTTATATTCCTTCCCGAAGCCCTCCAGTTTGAGTTCCTGAATGCTCCTAGGTAGATGTTCCTAGCCTGTGTGTCTGTACCTTTACCCCGCAAATCCAAGCCTGCCCAGGAACGACTTGCTTCTTTTCTCCTTTTATTTGGGATCTGGGAGCTTTTCACAGATGTGGCCTTTGTCACAGTGTCCCCAGGCTTGCCTCTTCTCCATGCCTCTCGTGTTAGTTTTGTTTGGTCATTGAACAGAAGATGTTGGGGTGTCTTCTGCTCACTGTCCTTCTCTACTTTACATGAACACAAAAGACGTGTGTGTGAACCCATGGCAAGCTTTGAGTCTATATGGTGTTCCATATAGAAAACCTGGCAGTCGACTAGCCCCAGTAATCCTCTAAATGTTTCTGAACTACCTTTCAAGAAACAGTAGGAGTCTGTCAGCTTTTAATTGGAATTTTATCTTCTAAAAATACTTTTAATCATTAAAAACAATAAAATATCTTTATTCGAGTATGTATTCAACCTGTGTAGTTATTTGTGCAGTGATTTACAGACCTAAGTGGAGCAGAGATTCAAATTGAACATGTAAATGAATTTGCTTAATAAAAGCATTTTATCTGCTCATATTTGGGTCTCAAGATTTTATTTACAAACGAAAAAAGTTTTTCAGTTAAAGTTTGAAAACCACTGCCTTAGGTGCACACCCGAACTCTTCTCTTCGCTGTGCCTCAAGCTGTTAGACCATCAACATTTTTTTTTACCCCTTGGTCTTCTAGGAGTTTCTAAAAATACCCCGATTTTGCAAAAATAACCAACAAATCTAAAAGTTACTCTAATCTCACTACCCACCAAAATCAACTGTTTGCTCTTTTTCAGCCTTGTTTTTATTAATTTATCCTGTTTATATAGTGTGGTACTCGCCTACCAGCACAGTCTGATGAGATGAGGTCTCTTATTAAGCCATTCTGCCTATGTCAGACATTACATTTTTTAAGTCTTTTTGCTACACTGAAGACTATCTTGCCTTTTCCTGCTTTTCAACTAGTTTTAATGAATCTTAAAATGGTAGTATTTTTTGAGTCAACTTCTAATGCTGCTTTTCACTATTTCATTGCTGAGGAGTATGACTAGGCTTTTGAAAGTTAAAACAAAGGCTCCTGTAATCTTCGTCATTCATTAATAGGTATCCAAAAGAGACCCAGTTTTTCTGGTGATCTGAAATTCACATCAAATTCCTTGACCCCAGGGATTAAACCGACAGTGAATACATGTATTATTGTTGTGTTGCAGATGCCTCCCTTAGATTGATAGTAATGGGTACCATGGATGGAACATTTATCATGTGCTAAGTACCCTGCTTCGTTCTTTATACACATACCTCATTTAATCATCATCCCAAACTTTTGGGGTAGGTAATCATATTATCCTCATTTTATACTTTATAAAAGGGAGGCTCAGAGTGGTTAACTGACTTGCCTTTTATAGCTCTTGAGTGATGAGGCTGAGACTAATTTGGTCTGTGTTGTTGGAAGATGAACTCTTAGCAGTGATACAACACCTGCCCCTCCCGTGTGCATATCTGCTTCTTTTTATTCTCCTGCCCCTTCTCGATCCATCTGTAATACTTATTCCTTTCTCTTTCCCCAGGGCTTCCAGCCTGCCAACTCCTCTTTATTGGAAGTTCTAGGGGGTTCTAGCCTAGAGGCACAGAAGATCCATGCTAACACAGCCACCCGAGGTGGCCTCTGGTCCTTGCGTATTCTCTATGGAGTAGGTTCAGACCCGCCTCTCATCACTGTGTCACCCCCATCTGGCCTGGACCTTGAGCTTGACTTTAGCTTCCCCAGCTTGCACTACAGGGTTTTTCAGACAGGACTCGCTGAAGATAGGAATCTTTCTTGCTACTGCTTAAATGAAGTGATTTCTGTAGGCTCTTAGAGTTAGCACTGGACAGAGACAGGACTGGTGTCTTCACTCTCAAATTATGCAGAATGACATCTTGAGACAGTATGTTGATACAAATTCTTAATAGCTTACATTTATTCAGCACTTATTGTGTCCAAATGCTGTTATAGCGCTTTTTAATCTTATAATAATTCAACAGCAAAGGCTATTATCCCCATTTTACACTGAGGGAGCTGGCTTAGAGAAGTCTGGTAACTTGGGTAAGGTCACACAGGGATATTCTGACCACTAATCGATACTTCTTTCTCCTTCCCACCCCTTACCCGCCAAAGGTAATCCATGTTGATTATGGAAACATTTCAACTCTGATTTTGTAAAATCTGCCTTCTGTCAATAATGCTAAATCTGGAGTCCTTTTTTAACCTCTTAAAATGCCACTAATTCTAACGTGTACAGCTGTGACCCTTCATGGGAAAAGCATCGAGTCTTTAGACTTCTAAGAATAAGCTTGTTTTCAAAAAGGGTGTTTGAAGTTGCCCAATTGATGTCATATATATTGAGCTATTCATGAGAAATATTTATTTAGATCTGAGAACTGATTACTAAAAACAAAATTTATTATATTAACAGGTCTACTACTATTAGTCTCATCCTTTTAAATTGAACTTTATTGTTTTATACTCACTATTTAGGTTGCAAACTTGCAGGAAACAGTCTATAATATTTTATTATCCTTTCATACACCTTTCCTGGAGCTTTATATATACTATAACCAGTACTTCTCAGACCATAGCATGCATATGAATTGCCCAAGAATCTTGTTAAAATGCAGATTCTGGTTTAGGAGGTCCAGGCTGGGACTGGAGATTCTGCATTTATAGCAAAGCTCCCAGATGACACCTAGCCTGCTCTAATCCACTTAGTATTCAAGAAAGAAATTCACATTCAAAACTCTTGCTTTACAAAAGCTGTTTACTAAATAACCCTAAACTCAAATGGTTAAAAGAAACAACCCTGTCCTCTGCTTCATAGCAGTCTGATTTTCTTTGGGCTTAACCTTGACTCTCTTTTCTGTTTACATTAGTGCATGTGGGTAAACTCACTAGCTTCCTCTCTGTGCTTCTTTGTGAGCTGAGTCATTCATCTCTTTTAGTGTGATGTGGGTGGGTCATGGCTTCAACTAGTGCATATGTCCTGTTTCAAGGACCCACAGTGAGTTTCCCAGAAAACATTTTCTCAATCTCAGTTGTTACAAGATCTCTGTAAGGTGGGGTAGGAGCCAGGGACAAAGACTCAGAGCCCCAGAATTGAAGATCAACTTTGTCCTGCCTGTGTGCATTTATCTGATAAAGTACAGGAAAAATTTGCCTCCCTCCACCCTGACTCCGCCTACCCTGAGCCTTGGCCTGGGCTAGAATGGACTCCGGATGGCAATTATGGATGCTCAGAGCACAAAAGGTTTCTTGTTTGCCCAAGGGTCTATCGGTGTTTAAATAGAACCAGCGGAAGCTCAGGCACACTGTATCAGCAGCTTATCGGGATCCATGGTTTTTCAGGTACATTGCTAGTCCCTCGAATTTACCCAGCTACATCAGCACTGAGTTAAAAATTGCAAGGCCAGGCTGTACTGTGCTGAGATAGGGCAGGGAAAACAAGCCAGTTACTGAGGGTAGGGGTGTGTGGGGGTCCTTGAGACTTTATTTACATTTTGCCCATGTAGAGAATAAAGCCGTGGTAGCCTGTGCATTAAAAGGCACCCAAGAGAGAACCAAAGTCTGGTTTAGGAATGCATCCAGAATGTGGGCTGACTCTAGGCCTTTCTCGGGGCAGAAGTAGGTGGAAATACCTGTTGGTACCCGGGCTCTCCATCTTAGTTTAACAGGTCTATAGTCAGCTCAGGAAGTGGTTAAAGGGGGTATCAACTATAAACACCTTAAAATTGTATGCAGTTTTGGGGTTTGCAATGTGTCTGCATGCTTATTTCTCTGGGAGCGGATCCATGACCCACAGGACTAAATGCTCCTGTGCTATTTGGGCCGCATCTTCTTGTAAGGAAATTTTCAGAACAGATAGATGAGTAGCCTACTTTAGAATGAGCTCTTCCATTTATAAAGATCACTCTTACTGTCTAAGCACTTGTTCTATGCCTGGTGTTGTACTAAGCACTTTATGAGTATTACCTTGTTTAATTGTTAGAACAATCTTATAAGATAGAAAACTTTATTTCTATTTTACAGATGAAGAAACAGGCTTAAAGGGTTGTGATTTGTCCAAGGTCACAGAGCTAAGTAAACGATAGAGCTAGCATCTGAACCTGGGCTTTCTGATTATATAGATCTTAGCACCATGGAAGGCTGTCTCTAATGTTTTAACATACTTGTTTGAGTTTTTCACATACATTGGTTAATTTGTTTAGCTGACACAGAATTGTCCCAAATCAGCTTCATGAATTTTGCCCTACTTATATACCACCTATATTATTAAATTACTATTTAATTTCTATTATTAAATATTATTAAAAGTTATTACTTAGCCTCATCTTAACCAATATCCATAACCATTGATGTGCTGTTTCATTGTTGTTTTTGAATTCACACTGAAATAACTACATTACCATTCAAATGAACAATGTTATGTGCCACCTACCATCATTTAAGGTACCATCAGCATATGGGTCCTGCACTTTGAGCAATTCTGATGTAAGATGGAAAGGCTGCATATCTGTATTGCAGCCAAACTGTGGGTGGATTACAATAGCCTTTACACCCCGACCTGACCTTGGGCAGCCTCTCTTGCCCAGGCCTGGGCTGCCTCACAGGGTGTGGTCCTGGGAGCTGAGGGGTGGTTGGGTTGTCTCCGGTAAAGCTGTTCTAGGGGAGACCACACTCTATTTTTCAGGGCCTGTTTTCACTGCTCCAATATGACAGTGGTGCCAAGAAAAAGAATATTATTTAGCTTGCCTTGATGGGGTTGAAAGATTCTGGGGACTGGAGCAAGAATCTGTCTGTACTCAAGTTGCTGTGTGCTCCTGCTAAAGAAGGTTGCTGGGGTACTGGGGTAATGGGAGAAATAGCCTTGCCAGAGGCAGAATTTGGGTGGTAAGGGTCTCAGCCTAGGCTGAAAGAGGCCTCTAACTAAACTCCATTTGTTCCCATTTCTATCTTAAGCAAATGTTCCTCCCTTAAATTCCATCCTCCCTGGGACATAAAGGGAAATTTGAAGTCCTACGGCCTAAAATTGTGTGTGCATCTGACTTACATCTCTGTGTCTTTAATACAAACAACTAAAGAATAATTCCTAATTTCCTGACTTCACTTTTACACCCAGTATATGCTAACACCCCCCGTAACTGAACGCCCTTATTCTCCTCCCCCCAATAAAGTTGTATTTTACATGTTACACTCCCCAGTCTTGGGCCTGTAGCAACTATGTAATCTGGCAATCTCGCTAACTGCCAAGTGGGAGAGGATGGCAGCATACTTGTGCCAGGATGCGGGGAGGGAAGGTCCTCGTGTCTGCCTTCTCGCAGGGGTCTGGAGAAATCTAAAGTAGGAAAGGTTTTATTTTTTTAATTTTTTTTTATTTTAAATTTTTTTTTTTTTTTTTTGAGGCCCAGCTGGTCCTCATATCTCTGACTAGGCCCACCTGTAGCAGAAAAGTGATTATTTATCTGCCTCACACCTGATCTGATATCTTGGTCATCCCAGTGATTGCCTGTCCATGGCGATTCCAGCTGTTACTATTTCAGTACAGGAATGCTTTCTGTTCATTGTGCTTAGCTTTACTGCACCTCACAGAGGATGAGCATTCTATAAATTGAAAGCAAGACCCTCTACCAGCTAAAAGATTATGACTGCTTTACTGCAAGACTCGCTTTACCGCAAGTCTCACTTTACCGCAAGACTTGCTTTACGGTAAAGCTGCCATTACTGCAGTGGTTTGGAGCCCAACCTGCAATATCTCTGAGGAATGCTAGTACCAAGAAGTGTGGTGGGGAACCCTGTAAAAAAGAAAGAAAAAAAAAGAAAAGTCTCCTCTTGGATTTGGCTCAGCGTTTCGCATTCTGACCATCCTCATCCTTGTGGGTCAGCATTAGCTGACCCAGAGACTCCTCTGGGAACTGCAGTGTTCTGGACACAAAACACTCCCTGTTCTTAGAAGTGCGGTTCCTAGTCTTTCTTGACTGTCTGTCCTCCAAAATAGCTTGGCTTGACCAAGGACTCAAAGATACAGTGCTCTTAAAAATGGCCGTCGCCAGCTTTCAGCTTCATATTCCATTCTCCAGAGCCACCCCTCCTCCCACCAGGACCCTGTGGGTCAAGTTTATGAGAACACTAGGCACAGATGGAATGCTGCCAGTCACAGGCGATTCCGAGGGAGATAAAAAGCACATCTTTGACCACTTCTTTACCAAACAGACCCAAGATGTGTAATTAAAGGCCCCGGGGACTCTACTGGAAATAGGTTTAAACTTGAGGTAATCCCTTCTGGCACTTCCTCTTCCTAATCACCATCAACTGAAATCAAACAAATCCACCTGGCTCCAGCCAGTGAGTCTGTAACCAGAAAGGTCATGGAGGAGCGATAAGAGAAGAAAGCGGCCACAAACAGCGTTACTGGAAACACATGTCGGGACGTGTTAGAAAGTGACTCCTGCCAGGACCATCCTGGCCCTGAGATGGGCCCACTCTGCTGTGGAGAAGCTCATTCTCCCCCACTGAGAAGGACTGTTAGTGGAACCGAGTTTGGGAGCTTGTTGGTGCTCTGTGCCTTTGTCTCTTCTCTGTAAGAAGTGGCACAGCCAGAATAACTGGAGGTGCGACAATTCTTAATGTTCTTTTAAAATTAATTTTTTCCCTTTTCCAAAAATAATGCATGGCCATTATCGAAAATGCTATTTGATAAGCAAAACAAAGAATGGAATGATGGCCCCTAATTCCACCACACAGTGATTGTTCTGCAAACATTTTGGTGCATCTTCCAATCTGTTTTTGATGCATGCTCGTGTACACAGGTGTAAAACATATCAACACGCATGCATGGGAAAGATTTTTAAAAGAAGTATCAAACCGTATCGTCACACTGTGTAAACTATCTTTAGCTTGCTTTTGTCTCAATCTGTCTTGAGCATCTTTTGTCATAGTCTCGCTTCACAGCATTTTAAGTGGCTGAATCGTATTCCGTCGCCTGACTGTATCATAATTTACTTTAATAATCTCTTGTTATTGAATTTTTAGGTTGTGTTCAATTCCCATCCCTCCTCTCCCCCCATTAAGCTATGTTGTGGAAACATCCTGACTACTGGGCTTTTGGCTGAAAGGGTGGGTGTCAGCTGGTGTGAGCCTGCCCAGGCCAGCTCAGCAGCAAATCCCTCCACTTGAAGGGAAGGAGACTTTGGGCTTCTCACTGGGTGAGCCCGCGCCCCACGTACCTTGAGGACAACCAGAAAACAACCCCGGGGGTAAGGGCCAAGCAGGTCCCTCCCTGGTGCTGAGGGCATGTGGGCTGCAGAAGTAAGGAGGTTACTCTAGGATGACATGGCTTGGGGTGGGGATGGGGTGGTTTTCTGAGGGCAATGAAATATAGAATTGCATGGAGCTTTAAAGAAAAAGAAGTCTTCATTCTTTTCCTAGGTTGTCTTTGGTCCCTGAACTCAAGTGGTGGGTCCATGCCAAATGGAGAGTCGCGATGCTAAAAATCTAGTTATGTGAACTTGGCCCCCAAGGTTATGCAGACTGCTTACCTGTGTGTCCCCCTCCACACTCACATGTGTTCTCTACTGTGACATTTGCAACGGGATTGCAATTAGGGAAAACTGCAATGTCAAGACAAATAGAATAAAACAACAGTGAGCATTTAGGGAGCACCTACTATGTGTCAGGCTGGTGCCTGTTACCATCGTCCTGTTTCAGGAGAGGAACCATAGGCATTGAGAAATGTTGAGTCGCCTGCCTAAGGTCCTTCAGCTAGGAAGGTGGAGCTGAGATTTCATCCCAAGTCTGACTCCAGAACCTGCTCTCAGACAATGGTGCCGCATTGCCTCATTATGAAGCATTTACAACAACTTTCTATGCAGGCAGGTTTATATACATAATTATAGTTAACAGGACAAGCTAAGGTCATAGTGAAAAAAAAAATGTCACTGTTCAGGGTTATTTAGACAACGAGCTTTGCGAAAAGCTGGGGTCAGGCAGAGGGAGAGGGCAGGTCCTGGAAGCATTCTGTCAGAATGGTTTCATAGGAATTTGTCACAACAGGAAGTAGGACTAATGGGTTATATTGAGTGTTTGTATCTTGGGGTAGGATATAACTTCAAATGTTTACTATTTTGAACTGAATTTCTTAGTTCGAATATCTTAAATGACTATAAATACATAACCTCAGATTTGTTCCATCTAAAATTCGAGTATGCATTCCAAAAGTTGGAGTATAGCTTTAAAAACAAATGGGAGCAGAATTCCAGTTTTGTGCTTTTTGAAGTTGTTTCCAGCCTTCAGATTTTGCCTGCGATACTAATAATTTTGACCTGATTGACCAAAATGAAAAAAGGCCTCGAAAGTCAAGAATGTGCTCAGCAGTGTGTGCATGCTGTAAGATCTAAAAACTGTCAGTGAATATCATATGGTGAAGAAAACTGTGGAGTCATTACAGCCACGTGGGAGCCTGGAAATCACGCATCTTCAGTGCCATCCCTGGGAAGGAAGGAGCAAAATATGGCACTGAGCCATCTGCCCACACTGAATATGAAATTCCTCCCACAGAGGCATGGACCCTGGGGAAGGGATGTTTCCTTCAGAGTAGCTGCTGTTGCTATGATTCCAATTTGGCCACCCGGTCCCTCAGTCAGAAAGACAGTTGTACCAGGTTTGTGTGAGGTTATTTTCCCTGACAGTTCTTCCAGTTTTACAGAACTGTATTATAAGTTTCTATGTACAACTTTTTAAGTGTACAAATAAAATTATACTTTTTTTTTTTCAAAAAAAAAAGGGACACTTGGGGAAACCTATGTCCTTGGGGTCCGAGTGCCAAGAAACTGTGGCCCAGCTGTTTGTCCTGCTCTTGTCCTGCCAGAGCCCAGAATACTTGCTGAGGGAGCAGGCCTGACCCAGGAAGCAGTCTTAGTAGCACCTCTGTGCACACAGAGACCTCCTATTCTCTCTCTGTCCCCTTGCCCAGGTCTCAGGGCTGGATTGGAAGTAGCACATCCCATCTGCTTAGTGAGTCCCCATCATACATAGAGAAAACTGGATGGCCCAGAAGCCAGGGCCTGGGGAAAATAGGAACCAGCACTGATGAGGTGCCCACCTGCCTAAGAATGGAACAGCCAGATGGGGCTCGGGACCTAGAGGGGGACTTTGCTTCCAGCAGGGGTCCTTAGCACTTGTGTGAGAGGCTCTGTCAGAAGAATGTCCCCCCAACCCCCACCCTGCCATCCCCCTCCTAGCTGGGGAGGAAGTCAAGAGAACCCAGGCCATCCATAGGATTCCTGAATGATTGGGTTATGGGGAGGGTAGTGAGCGGAGTAGGACAATAGTGTAACTAGTTCTCAGGACCCACCAGGCAGATAAGGTGGGGAATTGGATGATCACTGCGCACCTAGTTACTCTCTTTCCCACCTGCATTCAGTATGGCCCACACCCTCTCGGTGCTGGCAGCATTGTAACTTCGGGAGCCCGTAGTCACTCAACTGCAGAGGGAGAGAACCCTCTTTATGTATGTCCTCACAGTGTAATGTGATGAGCACAGAAGCAGGAGGAGCCAGGTGCAAAAAGGTGGTGTAGGTGCAGTACAGTTTAGTATGCTATTCCTTCTAGTTATGTCATGTTATCTTCACAAACGGATTATAAGTGCCTTTAGGCCAGAAACCAGTTTCTGCCTCTGGCTCCTGCAGGAGCCTCACTCAGTTCAGAGTAAGCGGTGGTCAGTGCTTTTAAACTGACCAACCGGCCTTGAACTGTGTGGCAAGAGTGGGGGTAGGGTTGATATGTTTGGGGATTACAATCTTTTTAGAGGAGGAGGCAGGAAAGCTTCCTGGGCTGGTTAACTCAGGCTCTGCTTTCTGAAATGCCTGTTTGAAATCTATCACACATCAGCCGAGCTGCTTTGGGCAAGTGACTTCACCTCTCTAAGGCTGTCGCCCTAGCTATATAAGAGTGGAGGGCAATGCTGACCTCAGAGCATCTGCAGAGCTGCCTTAGAATTGTGACTGGCTGTAGTAAGCACTCACAACAGATGTGGCTTCTCAGGACTGCAGGATCTGAGTCTCTATCTTTTTTCATCAGGCATTAGCTCTTTCTAGAAGCTACCTTCTCCATTGTGCTCTGAACTAGACTCTGTGGAGATGCAGAAAGGTCCTTTGGCCTCCTATTGGCTTTTTGAAAGACTTAGGGTGTAACTAGAAGAAGAAAAAAGACCAGATGACCAGAAGGGTGTTTATCAGTCTTTAAAAAAAATTATTTTGAAAGTTTCAAATGAACAGAAAAGTGGAAAGCATAGTAATAGTACAATGAACAATCACCTAAGTTTTTTAATTGTGATAAATTATACATGAAAAACAACATTTTAACCATTTTTAAGTTCAGTGGCATTAAGTACATTCACATTGCTGTGTAACCTGGGCAAAGTAGGTCGAGGGAGAAGGGTGGAGAGAACAGTAAGTTTCTCTTCCAGATCCTGTGTTAGTTCCAGTTTTGGAATGAGCTGGCAGGGCTTTTGGAGGCAGTTGGTATCATTTTTCCTCACTTCTCCATCCTGGCTCTCTGCTTATAGGAGGTTACAGATTCCACCAGCCTTTTCTTGAATGGCCAAACGTTTCTAGTCTTTGTTTTTGCCCTTCTTCATATGACTAATAATGGGACAAATGGGTATCATCAATTCATCATAAACCTAATATTTATGGAGCATCATCTGTGGGCTTTGTCCTCAGGCTAATTCCAGAGGAGGCACCCCGAA
>NW_011888915.1:866447-875210 GCF_000151845.1 Pteropus vampyrus
TTTCCAGAGGTCTTTTAGTTCATTCTGTTTCTGGAAGGCAACAGGCAGAGCTCACGCCCACCCCACACTCTTCCATCCAGGAAGAAGTTCCCCTCAACTCAGTGGTCTGGAGCTCAGGCCTGGGTTTCTCAATGGGAAGGTATTTCTTTCCCCCTCACCTCTTCTCCCCTCTGCTCAGAAGTCTCACATAAGAAATAAGAAAGATAAGAAAAGCTAGGACTTCTAGAAGTATGGCCTCCTATTCTGACAAGAGAAAGCCCTAGGGACTGAAGATAAGTCAAGGAGGTAGCTTGTTCTCCTGGCTCCCTTGTGACAAAGGTGATGAGATTGTGAGGAACCCACAGAGAGAAGGAGGCCAGAGAGTGTGAGGTCCCATGGGAAATGGCAGGCGCTGCAGGCCCTGTCTGTGGGGTCAGGGTTATGACTACCTAAAGCTCAAATGGCCTTTAACCATCTGAGCTGGACCAATTCCTTGCCCACTGCAACACCTGCTGAGGTAGGTTGGGGGGGCATCCGCCAGCTCTTTCTGAGCCTGGACTCCTGTCCAGGGCCGTTTGGGGAGTTTCAGCCTAATTCTTATCTTCTTTCTGCCCCCACCCCATTGGTCAGCCACTTCCAGGGGAACAGAGAGGACCAGAATGGACATGTCTCAGAATGGGTTGGGGGTTTACAGTCACATGCTGCTTAAAATGGGAATATGTTCTGAGCAATGCATTATGTGAACATCATAGAGTGTACATACACAAACCTAGACGGTACAGCCTACTGCACACCTAGACTGTACGGTATATATACCCTATTGTTCCCAAGCTACAAACCTGTATAGTATGTTCTCTACTGAATACTGTAGGCAATTGTAACACCGTGGTAAATATTTGTGTATCTAAACATAGAAAAGGTATAGTAAAAAATACAGTATAAAAGATAAAAATTGGTACACTTACATAGGGCACTTATGATGAAGGGAGCTTGCAGGACTGGAAATTGCTCTGGATGAGTGCGTGGTGAGTACATGTGAAGGCCTAGGGCATTACTGTACATGACTGTAGCTTTTATAAACACTGTACACCTGGGCTACACCAATTTATAAAACAATGCAAGATTGAATCAAGAACAAGAGAAAATGATGCAATTAAGAGACACGGTAAACATGAGATGTGTGAGGCTGCTGCTGGCGTAACACAGCATACTGTGTTACAGCAAAAACATGTTTTCATAGGTACAAATAGTATACACTAAAATAATGATAAGAAGTGTAGTATAGTAAATACATGAACCAGTAACATAGTCATTTATTATCATTATCAAGTGTTATGTACTGTACATAATTGTATGTGCTGTACTTTTATACGACTGGCAGCACAGTAGGCTTGTTTACCGCAGCATCGCGACAAATATGCGAGTAACGCGTTGCGCTAAGACTTTGATGCCTATGATGTCACTAGGCAATAGGAATTTTTTAGCTTCATTGTAATCTTATGGGACCACTGTCATATATGGCATATGCAGACTGTCATTGACCGAAACGTTAGGTGGCACATCACCATGCCTGTGTATTTTGTTATTCAAAGAAGGATGTGCTTAATTCTAGGACATGTATGGTGTTTCTGCTGTGTGGCAGGCAGGTGACTGTGCTGACCCTCCCTGTGACTACACTGGGTTTGTGGTACCATGCCCTGAACTGAGGACCCAGAGAAGAAGTGGTTGTTCCGCCTTGCCTGTGGGGGGCAGGTCTGGGGAGGCCTCAGAGAGAAGCAGCGTGTGAGCACAGTCTTGGGGGATGAGGAAGCCTTTCCGCAGTAGGAAGCATGGCAAGGGCCTTCCAGGCCAAGGAGAGTGCTGAGGCGTTTGAGGAATGGATGCAGTCGGGTGGGATTGGAAGCTGGTACAGGCTGGAGAGTCAGTGATAAGAGAGGGGATAAGAAAGTTCTCTGGGGTCTCACAGGCTGGCTGAGCAGCCTTGGGCAAGTTATGTCACTTCTCTCAGCCATAGTTTATTTATCTGTATAATGGGGGTAATATAACTAACTTCATAGGGTTGTCGTGAGAAAGGATATATTGGAGGTAAATCAATCAGCATGCTGTCTGGCATACAAATGCTCAGGAAATGTAAATTACTGGCACTGTTTCTACTACTGCTAATAAAGGTGGGCTGTTCTTTTCTAAAACATATGGCTTGAGTCACTGAGTGAGCTGGCAATGCTCCACTTCTAAAGCAGGTCTGGCCTTGTGATTTTGTTTAGGAAGATGCTATCTGGTACGAGACGCGGATGGAAGAAAATGCATGTGCCTGGCTGGCTGGGGGCTCTGCTGCCATCTTTCTCTGACAATTGCATCAGGCCAGCACTGCAGCTCTTGACATCAGTAAATTTATAAATTGTTTTTTTATTTCATGAATATGTATCACGAACCTGCTATGTGTCAGGTCCTGGGTCCAGTGAATTAGTAAGAAGACAGAGAGAGAAAAAAATCAATTCTTTCCCTAACTAGCTTTATAATCAGAGATGTATTTGGAGGCCATAATTTAGCTGCTTCTTGTTACTCTGTACCTGGAAACTTGGTGATGGGGGGAAAAAAGATTTTCTTCTCTGTGTCTTTTCCATAGGGTGTAAGTGCCTCAAGAGGAACCACTGTGGGAACCAGGTCACATGTGTCCATTTGGTTGCCCAAAAGGTATTTATTGAGCAACTACTATGTGCCTGACACTCTTTCGTGCACTAGCTGTTTAAATGGTCTTTGAGATATGAAGAGCTCTTTCCTTGTCAAACAGACTTGGAAAGAGAAAAGTGGAAAACCCATGGATCTGTATTGTTGTCCCTGCTGGAATCAAATGCTACTCAGGGGAGTAATGGGTGGGGAAAGGCTGGGGGGTGGAGGGGCCTCGGCTCCTATTTATAGCTCCCTTTCTGTGGGGGAAGGGTGTTTCCCTAAGGACAGCCTACTGGACTTTCCCATCCAGGATGTCACATTTCAGTGTCAGTTGGGCGGGAGTGTTTCATTCTGTTTATGGAAGGAATAACTGCATACTCTCCCCTCACCCCCGGCACACCTGAAATCAGTCTCTACAGAAGGAAGTTTATTCCCCTTGGAGGAAATGGGTGCCTCCGACATGTTGAGGAGGAAACTAAAGAGTAATAATGAAACTAACAGTAGTGTAGCCATCATGTTTAAGTACTTATATAGGTAAACAAGTGCTTTTCGTATATCATTTATTTAATCCTCACAACAGCCCTGCCAAATTTGTGCTATCGTCCCCACAGGCAAGAACAGTGAAGACCAAGGAAATGGGTAAGTAACAAGGCCCTGGTCACAGAGCTGGTAAATAGAATAGCTGGGAGTTGAACCCATTTCTCTCAGGCTTTAGGTCCCTTTACCCATACACTATCCTTCTAGAGGGGCAGACCCTCTCCTCTCTTTGACCTTCTGATTCCCCGCCCCTCCCCACTCCTCCCCTAACTTACCTCTCTCCTTCTCTTTCTTATTGATTCTTCAGTTAACCAAGCCAGGCTTAGAAAACCTTATGAGCTTTCTCTAGCAGTGAGGCCATTTGTAGCAAGGCACCCACTTCGGAGATGCAGGGGTTAACTCTGGCCTCACGCTTCAGAGATGGATGTCTTGGCCTTAGGAGGTGGCCATTAGTCCTCCTTTCTAATTAAAAATTGCCGCCACTGGCTTTCATCCCATGCTAACTAGAAGAGTGTGTGTGTGTGTGTGTGTGCGTGTGTGTGTGTGTGTGTGTGTGTGTGCACGTGCGCGTGTGCGCGTGCGCGCATAGCTCATTATATCCATTTCCTGTTTCATATTTAATTCAGCATTTTTTCCAGTTTGTGAATGTGGAACACGTGTAAGGTTGGCATTTTTTCCAGTTTGTGAATGTGGAACACGTGTCAGGTTGGGACATGGTCTGTTAGTAATCATTCCTGCATTTGGGGGTTGGCTTGTTCCCACTGAGCCTGACCAAAGGCTTGTGGATCCTAATCTCTTTGCCCCACATAAGTTACTTTGTCCTGATCGACTTAGTTTTGCCTTGCTCATTGCTTTCCAGTAGGTCTGAGATGGTTCTTGTGTAGCAAGGGTGGGTAGCATGGAACCCCAACTTGGGATTAATATAAAGACCGAAGACTCTGGTAAGAGTAACCCCTATCAGTGATAAAACACAGCTCCAGGCCTTTGTTCTTCGTCAAGGCTGGAGAGAGTCACAGTGAATATCATATGTTCACTTTCTGACCCTTCTCTAAAGTCTGGGGCCCAAACCAGTCTGGACTGGGCTCTTAGGCAGTGCTGCCTCTGCTCAGCGGTATGGCCTTACAGACCTTCATCATGGAGTGTGGGGCTGAGGTCGCATAAGAGTATGATGGCCCTGGGGACTAGGGACACTCCGCCTTCTTATTGGTTCGTCCTCAGCCCGGTAGGGAGTCTGATGAGGCAGATGGAAATCCTTCCTGCATCATGGGTGAGAGTTGGGGTTTGGAGCTACTGTCCAGGGGCCTGCTGGATGAACACCCTGGTGGTAAGTTCTTATCCTGCTGACTTGCGCTCCAGCACCCTCCTGGGCGTTTCCAAGCCACTGTTGCTAAGGATTATCTCACATACAGAATGAGTCAAAGCAGTTGTAGAATGAGAGCTGGAAAGGAAGCTTACCAGTCTGTCTAATCTGGGAGGGACAGAACCTGGGGTCCTTGGAGCCTTTGAATGTGCTTGGGGGACAGACGGGAAAGTCTTGGACCCCCTGTTCTATGTGGTACGCACACATGCATTTTTCTGTGGAGAGTGTCCATGGCCTTCATGAAATTCCCAAGTAGTCTGAGACTTCTCCAAAAGGTTGAGAATCACTGCTCTAATTACTTCCTCACCGCACCAAAGAGGGCTGTAGAAAAAGTCCCAGCGGAATATGGTGGGGGGTGAGGTTCAGAGGGCGCAGAGGGGATATGGGTGGGTCTAAGTACTTCTAGATTTCATACTTTCAAGTAACTCTCGGTGATGGGAGGGGACACCCTTAGAAGGGTGGATGAGGTCGAAGTAAATAGTTCATATTTCTTCGCAGACAAGAGTAATCCATTTTTATTATTTGCTCTTAGCTTTGAGGATATATAGTGAGTCTCAAGTATAAATTATAACCAGCCCAGACGCCCTGACTTAGAATAATCCATTATAGGAGTACAGTTCCTTTTATCACAATATTCTTATCTTCTGTTTGTTTCTGAGCTGAACAGAAATGCCCTAAGCTACACCCCAGCTGTAGAGTTTGTAGACCAAAGGCTACTGTTTTCTTCCTGCAGGAACCCTGGGGTGTTTGGGGGTTAAAAGGCCCGGGCCAGCCATGTGTTTAAAAAACAAGCCTGATTCCGCAGCCGGTGGCTCCAGCCTGACTCCATCCTGCTGTTAATGGAGGACAGAGGACCACTTATAGCTTCCTCTTCACCCCATAACAAATAACCCAGTGCTCCCCCAGGCCTTCCTGCACCCCCACCCCCACTGCCCTCCCAGTGGTGACAGCAGCAGGCCTGTTCTGAGTCTGGTTTCTCAGCTCCCACAAAGTGTTAGGCTCAGCTCTTCTCAGCTCCCACAAAGCGTTAGGCTCAGCTCCTCTCTGCAATAAGGCCCTAACTAAGCACATTAGCAGGGTGATGGGCAGGTTTGCCTTGCCTGTCTTGTCTTTGGCCACTCCAAAGCCACCTGGGCAGGGTGGAGGCCTGTCCTGCAAATAAAGCTTGGTCCTGCTTTGAGCACAGGCTCCCATGGCACCTCCTCTGGGAAGTCTTCCATGACTACTCTAGCCCAGGTAGGTTGCTTCTTTGCTGCATCCTTTAAAAAAATCTTTTATCACAGCCTATATATACATAATTTAGCTAATAATAATAAAAATTCCCATTTATTGGAATTTACTATGTGCTCAGTTTGGCACTAAGCATTTTACATTAAACGTTTTATTGGCTCAGCACAAGAGTCCTGTGAAGTTGGCACCATTGATATCCCACTTGATATACATGAAAATTGAGCCCTTTCTGTATTTCCTTTTCTTAGCTTTTATCACTCTTTGTGGTCACATTATGTATTTATTTGGTCACTTGTTTTATAATTTGACTGCCATAATTATATCATGAGCTCCGGCAGGGCAGAGATTTCCCTCCTGAGGTACTGGGCACCTGGCATGAGCAGTGCCTAGCACCTGGGAGGTGCTCAGTAAATGCCGTTCTGTGGTTGACCGAGACACAGGAGGCTGTCACTTGTCTATGGCCTCACAGCTGGTCAGCGGTGAAGCTGGGATTTGAACTGGGGTCTATGAGTATAGTTTTTGTATCCACCAGTGCTTCTTGTATATGTGAGATTTTTTCCCCAAGCAGACCTTCAGCTCTTTGGGCGCGGTCCAGTCTCACCTGAAAGGGTACACAGGCTTTGGAGTGGGACCCACCTGGGTTCAAACACTGTCCCTGCCATTCAGGTGGAAAGCTACCTATCCATTCTGAACCTGAGTGTCCATAATTTGAAATAGGAAAAATCATGCCCACCTGCCTGGGTTGTTATGAAAATTAGAAATACTATGTGGGTTTCTGGTTTATTATAGGTGCTCAGTGAAATGACAGCTAGCATGGAGCTGGGCTCATTCTAATTTCTTAGGAAGTCAGTGGACTGAGTTGAAAAGGCTTAGAAATCTATTTGTCATCTTTTCTTGGACTATAAAACTAATACATGAGTATATATTCATTGCGGAAAAAAAAAAACTTCAAGCAATGCAGAAATAAATAAAACCTAGAAGTTTCTGTTTTCTTTGTCCCCAAACCCATCTTTCCCCTGGGAGTAACTGCTATTAATGGTTTGGTATGCATGCATTTATCTAAATATAATGTATTTTACATAAAACTATATTAGGCATATTGCTCTGAAATTTGCGTTCATTAATCTGTCTTGGGGGCTTTTCCCTGTCACTGCATTTAGATTTACTTCAGTCTTAATGGCTGCATAGCATTCCTGGTATGGCTGGACCATAGTTTAGGTGACCATTCTCCTACTGATAGGCTTTTAAGTTGTTTCTAGATTCTTTCATATGAAATGGCAATGAATATTGTTTCTGTTTTCTATTGCTGAGGAACAAAGTCCTCAAAACTTAGTGGCTTAAAACTACAATTCATTATGCTTCTGTGGATTGAGCGAGTGGTGGCAAAGATGGAGGGGCTGAAATGAACTCACACTGCTGGCAGCTGGTGCCAGCTAGTGGCTGGGAGCTGAGCTGGGGCCGTCGCCAGGAGCACCTTGGCTCCCCTCTAACTGGTCTTTCTATCCGTGGCTTGGGTTTCACAAGGCTGGGTTCCACACCGTCACTTCTGTCATATACTATTGATCAATTCCTGTCACAGAGCAAGCCCAGATTCAAGGGGGTGAGAGACAAGCTCTACTTCTTGATGTGGGAGCAGCATGTGTCCTCATATAGGGACGTGGGGATTGTTGGGGACCATTTTTGGAGACTGGGTCCCATAAATATATAAATATAAATATGTGTGTATGTCTATCTTTATTCTTCATATATCTTTGTAAATAGATGGAAGTGTTTTCGTAGGTTAAATCCTAGAGGGGAATTGTTGGCTCAAAAGGTATGTACATTTCCAAATGGGAGGAGGTGGGGGGGTAAGGTGTAAAAGAGAAAGGGGTTAAGAAGCACAAATTATCAGTTATAAAAATAGTCACAGGGATCTGAAATACAGCATAGGGAATATAGTAATATTGTAATAACTACATATGGTGTCAGATAGTACTAGACTTATTGAGGTGATCATTTTGTAAGGTATATGTAAATGTCTAATCACTACGTTGTACACCTGAAACAAATATAATATTGTATGTCAACTGTAATTGAAAAATAAATTAATATTTTTAAAAAAAGATACGCATGTTTCTGATCTAGATAGCTACTGCAGAATTGCCTGCACCAAAGCTGTACCAACACGTACTCTCGTTTCTCCACACCCTCACCAGCGTTGGGCATCTTCAGTTGTCTAATGGGTGAAAGACTGTATCTCATTTTCACTATTAGTGGTATTGAGCTCCTTTATAAGGTTTCATTCTTCTTTATACTTGAAAGTTCAATCTGGAGATATGCTCATGAATTTCCTATACCTCTGGCACCATCAAAGAAACAGGGAGGTGGTTTGAGGGGCTGGGGGCAGCAAATGTGCCATATGAGGACTGACTCAAGGCCTCCTCAAACTGCTCTGCTGCCTGCCCTTGAGAGAGAGGGTTTCACAGTGTTGGTGAGCAAATGATTAACTTTGTACTATCTTCAGGCTCATTATTTACTTGGAAAGGTTTTCAGAGGACCCTGTAATTCCCAGTAAGAGAATGTTCTGCAACTCACTGGAATTGTGAGACCAACTCTGAACTCTGAGCCCAGGGGCAGGGCAAGATGGTGGTGACCTGTGGCTCCTCATCCCCAGGCGTTCAAGTTCAGCCTGAGAGAGGGTCAGTCTCTATGTTCCTAGCAAAGACCTCTGTGGCCCATGGGCTCTGGCTCCCCCAGGCCCACTTTCTCATCCCTGATGCAAGCCCCATGGCCCTGGGAATCTGGTGCTTTGTGTTCCTCCCGGAGGCCTGTGTTTTGGAACCTTGCCTTGACCATGGAGAACTGATTCCTGAAGGCCCTGGGAACTGATTCCTGAAGGCAAGAGAAAGGACATAAGGGATGCCCAGGTCAAAAGTCACTGCCCTTGGTTCCTCTACCATGCACCTCACATGGTCATTCATTTAGGATATAAAATCTACAGTGGGAGG
>NW_011888915.1:876310-900213 GCF_000151845.1 Pteropus vampyrus
AATGCTCACTGATGCCAGAAGTTTATACACATCTGTGGGTTCTCTTCCCGCAGTGCTCCCCCATTCACAGGGCCTGCGCCTTGAACTGCTTCCTAGCACATTTGACCAAAAATGGTTTCACTCAGCATTATTTGATAATAAACTCCCTCTTGCCTTATTTGCTATTTGGGCTCCAAATGGCCCACAGTTTTCAAAAATAAAGCCTTTTCTCAAAGTTAAAGACTTGTCACCACAGAGGGTGTACCAATGCTGCTGGCCCAGAATCCAAAGACATTTTTGAAAGAAGAGGCAACAAATACTTCAAATAAGGGCAAGGTTCCACTGGGGAGCATGATGTAGCCCCTCTATGTTCTAGGCTTTGTATTGAGTCTTTGTGTTTAAGAAAAAAAAAATCATTCATTCTGTAGTCCCTTATAATGCAGCAATAGAGGTATATGGAAATAATACTGGTAATAATCTGTACTTATTGATGAGCAGAAATAATAACTGCTCTGCACAGGGGTCAGGTCCTGCTCCAAGTCCTTTTACCTCAAAAGAGCCCTGTGAGGTGGGGTTGAGTGTCACGCTCATTTCACCGGCAAGCACTTGCCTCAAAGAGAGGAAGTTAGCAGCTTGAGGCCACAAAGTTAGGGCTCAGTAGAAGCAGCCTTTATACCAGGTCCTTCTGAGTCTTGTGCCCATGGCTTAGGCCCAGTGCAAAACCACTGCCCACCTGGCACTGTGAAGCCACCAACCCAGCCTTTGGCAATTTGTTATGAGACAAAAGTGTATTTTAAAGTGAGCAGTTAACTATTTCTAGAAGAAATTCTTGATTCCTGGTAGACAGGTTCAACTACTGAGCTAAATTTGCATTCTATCAAGAGGTAACATGATTATTTAACAAAAAGAAATACCTCTATGAGATTGTAATAGGGCCATAAATTTAGTTCGCACCACTCTCAGATGTGCAGAGAAGATAGAACTTCTTTATTTAAGGCTTTAACTAGTAGAAGCTCCACCCCACTCCCATGTACAGGGAGTGCAGGAAAAAGAGGCAGTTCAGTTCAGTGCAACTTAAACTGTCTCTTGAGGTTTCACTTGGTCTCTTCTCCCTGATCTGAGAGGGGATATGTGGAGGGTTGTGGGAGAATTCATAGTCTGGGGTAAGGGTCTCTCTGTCCTTGTTCTTGACCTTGGGTATGAGCCGGCTGGCATCAAGGAGGACTGTTACCCAGTCCTGTCCCTGAGCCATCCTGGTATCTACTGTACTTGAGTTCATTCCTCCTCAGCTCCTGGTAGGACATCTTTGCTGACTTGTTTTCCTCTTGATGAGTCCTTCTGTGTCACTGCTTGCTTTTCCGTATTGGCCCCTGGTGGGAGTTCCACCCTCAGCCTCTGGCTTTTAACTCAGTGTACTCCTCCCCACAACAGGAACTGTGGAAGGCTCCAGTGGTAGCCCAGACCCTCTCTTCCGGGCCATAAGCTTGGCCCACTGTTCTATTTAGCCTTGTGCTGTCATGGTAACCCTTCTAGAAGCCACATCAGAAGCAGGGCAAGAATCTCCTCTGCTCACTGTTTTTACCTGTTCTAGCCCCTCACGTCCGTCTGAGAGAAAATTGGGAATAACACACCTATGTGTCTACCTCTTTTTGCTTGCCAACCGCAGTGAGAGATGCCTCAGCACATTGATAAGTCTCTCCAGAGAAATGATCATTTCTAACTTCTTCAGTCTTTTCCTTTGATGCCCTTAAAGTGGATTTTGCCAATGGTTGTGAAGTCATTGTTGACAACCCCCTTTTCAAATCCCACGGTGGTGGATTGGTGTCTCATTTTGGTGCATAGGAATGCTTGTCATCAATGGTTTTGTTTGAAGCCAAGGGAACCTCAGAGAAAACCAAGACATTAGAGTCATCTATAACATCTGGGGTCTCTAGCATTATAATCATTATAAGTTTCTGTATAGACACTGCATTCTGAGCCTCTCAACAAGGCCTGTAGGGCAGACAGGTAAACCGAAGCTTAAAGAGCTTAAGTTACTGAGTAGATCAAAATGAGCTGGGCTAATAAAAAGGTCATGGTAGATATTGTTGAATTTGAAGTAATTTTTCCAATTTTAGATTTTTTTCTTCCATGATTTACCCCATGTTTGTCTGATGTTTAGCTTGTCAAGTTCAACTTTCACTTTAGATAGATAGGCTTATGTTGATTTAAAACACTTTTTAAATCATTTAATTTCTCAGATATTTATGTGTTCATCTTTTTTGGGATGCAGAGGCCACATTCATATGAGAGAGCCATATTTTTCAGGTGCAAAATGTTCCTGGTTCAGGAATGGAACTAAAGATGTCAATATTTTATGATGTCACATGTGATGACTCCCAAATTCAACACCACCTGGACAAGTAGGCCAGGAATGCCATTTCCTGAAATGTGTCCTTAGAGCCGATATTGCTAAAGAAGGAACAATGGCAGGAGGTGTGTGTCCCATGGTCAAATAGGTTTGGGAAACAGGCTGAACTGTCAATCAGGCTTCTTAACTACTGACTTCTAACCCCTTTCACAGTACCCATCACTGTACTAATCCCAGGATGGGACTATTGTAGATAGTATTACCCAAACTTATTTTTTGATGAGTACTTTATGGGACTAACGTTGTGTGGAACCCTCTCTGGAAAGTGCTGGTCTAGGCTGAACCATGTAGAGAAAAACAAGGAACTCATATTATCTTAGTACTTCCTTGTGAATAAAATCTGTGGTCCCTGAGTCAAATAGGGAGCCTGCAGGAGAACAATTTCCATAGTTGGCAAAGAGCCCAGGGTTGCAGTGCTTTATTGCTCTGGTCCAACAAGTCCTCTCCCACAAAGGAACCAGCACGAGCTTCCTCCTGCCTCTGACAGAAGCAAATCCTTCCTAAGGAAGGGATGGGGTTGTATAGCTTGGCTTGGAGGTAGAGGAGGGTCTGTTGAGCCCCAAGAAGTAAATATCCTTCAACCCTCTCTCACCCATCCCTACATCAAACACTACAGATCTCCCCCAACCAAACACCACTACAAAAGGAAGAGGTGGGGGAAATGAACAGGAATTTCAAGAATTTACATGACGCTTCCTTCTTTGCCTCAGCACCATGTTTCTTTAGACTGCAAATGTATTTCTAGCCATGTAAAATTTGAATGACAATTAGTCGTAACAGGATTCCACCTCTGTTTTGTTGTCCTGTAGACCCTTTGACTAAGGTCTTAGAGATGATAGAATTAACTAGAGCATGTGGGTATTAGCAAATTGAGTTGGCTCTCCAAGCCTGTGGGCTAACAGCAATTGGGTGGCTCAGTGAACATTTAAGGGCTTCAGGAGGGAGCTAGGCCCCATCTTTCAACTATATTGGAACTGTAGATTGGATTGGCTTTTCTGATGAATAAAGACAGCCTGAGTGCAAGTATGTGTTTGGAGGGGGAGGGGGTCAGGTTAGGAGTGCTCTGAAAGAATCTATAGATGAGAACAAAATCTTGCCCACCTGGGAAAGACCTCTTGGACTGTATACCACCCTCTAACAGATTTATATGTCTGAGGTATGAAGCCAGCTCTCGGAGAAGCAATACTATAAAAACAAAGCCACAGAGGGTATAAATTTTCTGACTGCACAAGCCATAAATCAGTGGTGAGGGGTCCAGAGCCCTGTGGAGGCCCACTGCCTGCAGAAATAGAGGACAGCATGGCTTATGGGACCTCTGCTTGGCCTGTCATTTCCACTGTAATATAACCCCAAATTTTCTTCTTTCCCTTCCTCCCACCAGCCTCTGTCCTGGGAACTGAGATGCTGCTGATTAGAACCTGGCAGTAGGTGGGGTCTGTCCATTCCTGAAGGCCACCAATGCTTCTCAGAGTTCCTGCCACATAACACTTGTAGTCTTGAATCATTTTTGGGTGGGGGCGGGGGTGGTATAATAATGGCTAATATTTATTGAGTACTGACTATATGCCAGGCACTACTGAATCACTTTTTTACTGTTTCATATCTTAGTTCCCTTCAGAGATTATTGACTTGAAGATATGGATTGTGTCTTGTCTGTTTCTGTGTACTTCACAGCGGCTACACAATCTTTTGCATTTAATAGATGAATAGGTGGCACTTGTGGGGAGTGTTCCACCTGCCCATTGACCCCTAGTTTCTAAGGAATGTGCCCTCCCCCATTAAGAATGGGCCCAAGAGCCAAGTTTATATGACATAACCTTGCTCCCCTGGGTAGAAGACGTGATGAGGGTCATGCTAGACCGCTCAGATTCTGTCTCCTGCAAATTTGAGACTGGGAATCAGACACTGGTTGGTTTCCACTAGTCTTTTGAACGAGATACTAGTTGTTTTAGACTAACCTTTTGAATCAGACATTAGTTTTATGAGTAAGGTGTCCAGTGCTGTGGTGGACACCCTCCTGTGGGGAGATGGGAAGACAGAAGAATCTGGGTGGGAGAGGAGCATGGTCATTGAGAGGAGAGGCATTTTATGGGGTATCAGAGTCCAAATAGAGTGAGGAAGGTATCTACACAGAGAAGGGGCCTGGCGTGAAGGGTCAGCGTACAAGCAGAGTGAGGAATATACCCATGTAAGTAGGGTTTGTCTTGGCACAGAATCAGAGGGTAAGAAGGATGTCCAGGAGAAAGGATGGTGATAGCTGATTGGTGACATCAGAAAGAGTGATCAAATAGGTAAATACATTAGGACAAATGAAAGCCAAATTTCTCACTGCTAGAGAGGGGAATTATAATTGTGGAGAATAAAGCTTAAATGAACCCTGTAGTGTTGGACTGGAATTGGAGACATCTATCAGAACTCATGGCTTTCAACATTAGATAGAAAGACAGATAGATAGATAGATAGATAGATAGATAGATAGATAGATAGATAGATAGATGTAAATGTCTACTATCTCTGACCACTGAGGACCCAGGAATAGTGACACCTCCATAGAGATAGATATGCCTGGTAGCCAGATCTTGGTTTCTAAATATTATTTTTCACAAGTAGGAATTAGGGCTCCTTGGAGAAATGGCTGATTTCAACATTAGGGCTTGGAAAATACAAGAAAAGCCTGAAACATCTTATCCTAGAAAGCAAGGATGTGCTCAAAAAATGATGGGAAAATGTCAAAAGGACACAGAAACCGGCTTGAAGGAGGGGCTCTTACTGGCCAAATCTGGGACAACTTGAACATCAAAATAAATAATGATAGTGATGGATTATAATCTATTGACTAAATTAGGAAACCGTTACTTCATACTAATATAAATTAGTGAATATGTACTTGGTTTCAAATTATCTCTGCACAATTTTCAATTTCGAAGAGGAAAACAGTAAATTTACATTGAATTCTGGAAGACATTACAATAATCAAGGGGACAAATTTAAATCACGTACCACTGATAAGATGCAATAAGAACAGAGCCTCACTTCTTTGATATTCTTGCCAAAGATGCATAACCAGAATCTAATTACAACCAAATTGAAAGACATCCTATGAAATAACTGACCTGTAATCTTCAAAAATGTCAAGGTTGTGAAGGCTGAGGACCTATTCCAAATGGAAGGAAAATAAAAAGACACGGTGCCATATGTGATTCTGAACTGTGTCTGGGCCACAGGGATTCAGCTGATCGAAGCTAGGCTCTGTTGGTCTTGGCTCTCAGCTTTGGGCTGAGTCCAGGTCTGTACCACATGTCTCTCAACCTCCTTGAATAAGCAGGTACCTGAGGCACATTCTTTTCATGGCCAAAAAAGTAAGTCAAGCCCAACTGCACAATCATATTTCAAGTTTCTGCTCACGTCACATCTGAAATGTCTAATAGGCTAATGCAAGTCACAAGGCCAAGCCCATTATCAAGGGCAGAAAGGCACATTCTGCCCTCCATGAAACCATGGCAAAGGTACAGATATGTGCTACTGGAGGCCAGTAAAGAATTGAGACCAATAATCCAACCTAGCACACTTACTATGTGCCTTAACCCTTTTCTAGGCACACAGTGTAGTCTGGGAATTCCCATCTGGGGTACATATTAGTACCAGCCACACTGTGAACTCCAGGAAGGTGCTTATCCTGACTGATCGAGTGCTGCCAAAGGTTTTCTCTATCCTTGCTGGGAAGAGACTAAAACTACCATGTCCATGTTCCCCACCTATGTTGGCTCCAGACACAGGTAGCCTTCCTGCAGTCTGGACCGACTTGCTAAACCATGAAATGTCCCAACTTTTAGAGTCATCAGTGTCATTTCTCCACCCTGGAGAAATAATCACGGATGTGATTTAAAAAAAAAAAAAAAAAAGGACATGAACAAGTTTGCTTCTTATTGCAAAGTTTATAAGAGTGACAAAAGGGGATCTTCCCAAAGGTCCTTCAGTGGGGAAAGAGTTAAATAATGCTGACATTTTCATGGTCATTACAAAGAATAAAGAATATAGTTATGTGTTCTTATCAGCTCAATTAGAGAAGAGGAAGCAGTAGAAAGAAGTACGTGTGTGTGTGTGTGTGTGTGTGTGTGTGTGTGTGTGTGTGTGTGTGTGTGTGTGTTATAAGGACAGTCTTGTAAGGCTGATGTCTTCTCATCCGATCCTGGAGCTTGAAGTTCACAGGGCGGGGAGGTAGAGAAGAGTCGGGGAGCAAGACTAGCTGTGGGATCCCACTGAAACCCATGTCAGTCTCACTGCCTCCAAGCTGTTGACATGAGGGTCCTTTAGGAGAAGCTACCAGGCTCAGGAGATGGAGGAGCTGAAATCAGACACGGGAAGGGTGGAGCAGTGTAGGCCAGCAGATAAAGGGCAATATGCAGAGCCCAAAAGAACACCTGGTGACCCTGCTTTCACCTTTTGAGAGTAAAAAGGAACAAGATAGCTGCATCACATCTGCCCTCCAAGCCTCGGCAAAAATGCTGCTTGGCCCACCCTAACTGGAAACATGCAGGGAAGGAAAATCCAGGCACCACGCTTTAGCCTCGCCAAACGACTGTGTTATAAAGCCAGCACACCGCTGCTGGGGAAGGATTTCCAAGACACACCGATGTGTGAACAATGCAAGTTTCGGGGCATTATGGACATATGTCCCAAAATATACTTCCACGAAAATTATTTCCTTCTGTACACATGTAGGTATGTGCATGCATAGAGACAGATTTGAAAGATAAACACTGACTGTGATCACCTCCGGGAGGGGATCAGAACTGGGGAAGGGATGTCAAGAAGACTTCAAGTTCATCTGGATTCAAGTACAATTGAAAGCAAATATAAAAAAGAAGAAGCAAACCCCCTTCTGTATTAGTCTCTCCTTTCAAAATAAGCAATGAAGATATTTCAAGACACGCCAAGGTATATATATGTAGATGGTCAAAGAGTTATTCTAGTGTCTCTTTATTTTCTATTTTACGTAAGTAACAGCACCGGGAGGCTTCACCATGCTGATCTGGCCCTTTGCTCTTGAGAAGTGGGGGGATACTTTGGGTTTCTGCTGGCAGCCAGTCTGCAGGGAGGGTACAGGCACCCCCTCTTGTAAACTTTCCTGGTCAGAGGTCATTCGCGGTGATGCTGTCTAGTCATAATAGCAGGATTTCTTTCAGAGAGTGGAGGGACAGATCTCTCCCCATTTGTTCAATACTGATGTTAAATAGCAAGCTGGCACCATTTTTGAAAAGATGTTCCTCCCTTGGAACTGCTGGACGCTCTCTCTCTGAGAATGGTGCCCACAGATCTCTATGGGGCTCACTCAAGAACAGTCTCAGCTAGTTTCCAAAGGAGTGGAACAAGTAGATGGTGAGTGTCAAGTGTCTAGTCCACTAAACGTGACTCCGAGTGGGGGCCTCCCGGACCATGTCCACAGGCCCGAGGTTGGCCTTCGCTGTGGGGCCGCCCCCACCCGAGCCTCTCACTCTCCCGTCCTCTGGGGAGCCTTCGGGTGCTCTCTCCCACCTTTTTTTCTGTTGGAATCCCAACCGTACTTTAGATCTTTTGGGAAAAAGTTTCTCAACCAAAATGGATTTGATTTTCCTTCATCACCCTGATCTTCCTTAGAGGCAGGATTTGCTTCCCAGCTGTGGGCTGTCAGCAGGCAGCTTCCAGCTGTCAGCTCCTTTAGGGTCTGCCTTGGCTGCCAGGAGCTGCCCCATCCAAGGTCATGCCCTCCTCAGAGCAGCTCACATCTGGTGGCCCTGTGAGGCAAGGCATAAGGGCCTAGCTATTTCAGCTCAACCAGGATGACTCTGGTGCAGCGTTTGCTCTAGAGCTCCCTCCTGGGCGGGCCAGGCATTTGACGGGCCTGCATTGCAGCTGGATTCCCCTCGGCACAGTTCCACTGCTGCCTCCTCCCTTTCACGGATGTTAATCCCTGATACACACAATCCCCAACTCTGTATCAAGGTCTGCTTCTGGAGACCCCAGCCTGTAACAGCTGGTACAGGGAATGGTCCAGGAAAGCAGGTGGTCAGGTGGGGTCTGGAGCTGGATCACTTATTCCGGGGGCGACCATGAATCATTGTGGAGCACAGGCAGCCCTGGGATGAAGTGGTAGCCTGGCTGTTAATTCCTGTGGTGGTGAAGTGGAGAACACAGGAGCAGGCATGGGAGTTCTGAGAGGTATGCAGTTCCTAGAGCTGTATGGATAAAGGGATTGAATGGCTATTACTAAGTCCCGCTGATGCTCTGCAGAAGTGTAATGGACAGTTGAAGGCCAGTAACAGGCAACTGAAAGGCAGGTGTGAAAGCCAGAGAGACTCTTTTTCGCATACAAAGAATTTCTAATCTCCTTCAGCAGAGGGCAGAGACCCAAACCCAGGATTTAATAGTCCAAGTGACTGAACTTCAAAGAAGTGAAATGCTCAACTAAGCCATTCTACTATGACAAAGTCAAGACCCTGGGGTCCTGACATATGGGGTGGAGACATTTATGGGGACGTCCTAGCAGATCGTGAGTTCTCAGGCTCTGTTGAACCTTCAGAACATGCAGAAGGGCTTAGTCCTCCTCCTAAGATCTAGTGCTCTCCCTGTGCTGGACAGCAAAGCAAGTGCCTCTCCCCTAAGGCAACACTGACCTCTAGGATATGCCCGCACCTTCTCCTGGCCCTAGGCCCAATATCAAGGTTAAATCGCAGCATATCGCAGTTGGGGATGTGAGGGCTTGATATGGGAGGAAAGGGACCATCCCACAGGGGCTGCAGGACTGAGCCAGGCAGTGCCTGCAGGAGTCAAGGGAGTGTGCATGGGCCTGGATCTGAGGCCGTTGCTTAAAGGACCAGAACATAACATGGAAGAGGAGAGGGTTTTCCTTCGATGTGCTCTGCTGAGATGAAGCACCCTGGGAGATGGTACTCACACACTTCTAGGATACTCCCACGGGCATGGAGAAAATGACGACCCCATTCTGAGCAAAGTTGAAATGCAAGAATTGCCATGGCAGAAGGTAGAGAAAGGGATGGAAAGGTTCAGAGAGGGGGGAGTACTGAAATGGGTAGAGTAAGTATAACCAGAACACCTGCCTACTCATGTTCCAGGGAAGGGCTCAGAGGACACATCGGTCACCAGTGGTGTTAGGACATGCTGATGAGAGGAGCCAAGCATCACTATAAAGTTCGGTGGCTCTCCTTTGTAGGCCAAGGCCGAGAGGGTAGAGCTGCTATAGACTTTGTCTCCCTGATAGTAATAGTGATGATTGGATCTCCAAATAATAGAAATTGGGGCAGGGCTTTAACCTCCAGAAGCCAGGGAACCATGGTGATCATAGTGGCTGGCAAAATTGAAGTGGTAGCCAAGGGTGCTTGATGGAAAGTTATGGAGATGGTTAATCTATCACAGTGTCTCTAGGGGCAAATAGCTGGATAGTTGATAAGGGTATTATTCATCGTGTATAAGCAGAAGAAATAAATAGAAGATTGAGGACCAATCCTAAGCCAGTTTTTAGATCTGGAAGCTACTGACTGCAGAAGTGGCTGAGTCTCTAGAAAGAAAAATTCTGTATTACTGTGGCATGTAATATCCCCATCCTTCGCTCGAAGGGGCCTATGGCCATTTATTCAGGTCACTCTGCAGTGGGAACTGGGAATATGTAGATATTTAAGGAATACTGGAGACGAGATCTGAATTGACATTGGTACCCAAAGACCCGAGTGTCATTGTAGTTCCCCTGATAGACGGGGCTCCAGAGGCCCATGGATAAATGGATTCCTGACTAAGATCCAGCTTATAGTGGGTCTCCTGGGTCCCACCACAACCATCAGGCCTACACCCCCCATCCCCACCCCACCTCCCTCTTAATTTGAGATTTCTTGAGAATAGGACCAATGTCTGAATTCCTCTCACTGACTGGCATGAGGCACCCAAGTTATTACATCAAGTTATTACGTGACATACCCAAGGTATTACATCTGTTCCTTTTTTGTTGCTGAGTAGTATTCTATTGTATGTACCACAGGCTGTTTATCTCGTCACCTGTTGAAGGACATTTGGGTTGTCACTACTTTTTGGCAATTATAAATAAAGCTGCTTTGAACATTCATGGACAGATTTTTATATGAACATAAGTTTTTACTTTTCTAGGATAAACACCCAGGAGTGTGGTTGCTGGGTCACATAGTGAGCGTGAACTGCTAAACTGTTTTCTAGAGTGGCTGGACCATTTTACATTTTACATTTTATATTTCCACCACCCGTGCGTCCTCGTCAGCACTTGGTAGGGTCAGTATTTGTTTTTTAGCTGTTCTAATTGGTGTATAGTGATTGTCATTGTGGTTTTTAATTTGCATTTCCCAATTGGCTATGATGTTGAACATCTTTTCACGTGCTTATTTCCATCTCTATATTCTCTTTGGTGAAGTGTCTTTTGAAGACTTTGTCTATTTTCTACCTTCTAACTGTTGAGTTTTAAGAGTTCTTTTTATATTCTGGATACAAGCCCTTTGTTACAATATGATTTGCAAATATTTTCTCCCAATCTGTGGCTTGTCTTTTTCTTCCTCTTAACAGTCTTTGACAGAGCAATAATTTTACATTTTGATGAAGTCCAATTTCTCACGTGTTTTCTTTTATGGATTGCAATTTTGGCATCAGGTCTAAGAACTCTTCACCTAGCTATAGTTTATAAAGATTTTTCTTCTATGTTTCCTTCTAAAAGTTTTATATTTTATATTTAGATTGATGATCTATTTGGAACTTTTGTATAAGTCATAAGATTTAGCTTGTTTCTTTTTTGCTTATGAATGCCTTAAACAATTATTCCAAGACCATTTGTTGAATGCTCTCATTTATTGATTACTTTTTTTTACAACCACCTTTTTCACTACCTAAATAGTAAGACTGAAGGTAGGGACCATATCTTATGTCTCTTGGCATCTCCATTTGAACTTAGTATTCATTCATTCATTTAAAAAATACTAGTTGAATACTCATTATGTGCTAGAATTATGCTAGATACTTTGAATACATCTGTTCTTGTGGAGCTTGTAACCTAGTGAAGGAGAAAGACAATAAAAAATTTAAAAATCTAATTAACACTGTGATGGAATACTCAGAAGGAAAAGAGAATCTCACAGAGATAAAGACCTAGGGGGCAAGAGGACCACCCACATGGTTAGGGAGGCGGATCCAGAAGAAGATTATGCCTAAACTAATACCTTAAGATCTTAAGATGTGATATCATATCAAAATGTGACTGTGATGAAGCAAGAGGGGTGAGGAGAAGCCCTAACTCTTTATTGGTCCAGTCATCTGTCCATCTTTATACCTTCCAATTCTCAGAGCTGAAAAAGGCACTTGAAAATATTTATCATTTAATATTATAAAATAAAAAATGAATAGAGTACAATATATCTCTAACACATAAAAATATTCCCAAAATATTGTTTAGTAAAAAAAAGTCACCTTTTCCCCTGCCCTCCCCCATACCATCCTTTGGCCACCAGAGTTCTCCAAGCCCTGATTTCTTCCCTTTGGTCAGAATTTATAATGGGCAATGACAAGGCTCTAGATATTTGAAAAGGTTCCAAGTTGTCTCCATTGGTTACCGACCCTCTGAGCTATATCATCTACCTCCCACTCTGCACCCCTCCCTCACTCCCTATTCTCAAGTCTACCTGGGGAGAAAGCGAGTGTTCTCAGTGTACAGAGCTGGATGGCTAAACTGGGTGGGGGAGGAGGGGGGTGGACAGTAGTGCCTGGTAGACCAGTCAGAGCCTGGCAGGAGCCCAGCCTAAGAGGAGGATACAGGGGTGTCCCTAGCATCTACAACCCAGTGTGGTTTTGTGGTTCCCCTTGGATTTTGGATGTTCATAAAACAAGTTGCCAGCTGCCTGCATGCCACGTGGGTCAGGCTTTGCAAAATGAGTGCCTTGCTGGGAGCTGAGTGGGCTGACAGGGCCCAGCACAGCAGCGTGCGAGCCTCCTGGCTGGCTGGCTACCTGGAGCACTTCCCCGGGCCAGAGAGGGAGACCCAAAATACCAACTCAGGGCCTGCTGGCAATTGAGGAGTAGATAGGTAAGATTCCACAACACATTTTATTGGGGTTCTCAAAGGACCTTCGAGTTTTCCATCCTTCACTCTGTCTCCTCTTGGCTGCAGCCTTCTTTAGGCCTGCCCTTCAGCACCCAGATCTCCAGAAGCCTGGTGGCACTTAGCACATGCCCGGCACAGAGGGTTGAGCCTCCGCCTTTCCAGGGCATTCTCAACGTACATGTGTTTTGGGAGGTGCAGAAATGTGGGGAGTGAGGATCAAGCAGTTTCCTCTCCCATGGGCATTGTCAGCCGGCAAGAACTTTTAGGCGGAGAAAAAAGTTGTTGCTTTTAATATCCAGGGCCATCTGATCTTTGCTGGAGGACTTGGCAGGGCCTCCCATTGCTGGTGGGGAGAGAGCAGTGGAGTCCAAGTGCCTTGGTCCTGGCACTCTGGGAATGTGGCCTGCCAGCTCTGGGGCTGGGGGTGTCCTGTTCCACCCCCTTGGTCTCCGGGCTAAATCTCATGAGCTCGGTTACTCGTTACCTCTCTCTGGGCTTGGCCTGACATGAACAGGCAGGTTCACCTCCTGATATTTGGTCTGTCCACCTTTACTCATCTTGTGTTCTATTCCTTAGGATTGATCTTCCTGTTCAGAGACAGGAAGACTCACTGCTTTGGGGATGTGTCTTCTAATTTCTGTTCATAGCTGGTGGGAGGGAGGCCACTCGGTCTGGGATGGGACTCAGTCTCATTTTGCACTTGACACTTCCCTCAGACTTAACGTTTATTCCCCAGGGCCTTGTTGTCTTTTCTGGCCCTGAAGGCAGGCCCTGCTCCTCCTCCTGGGAAACTAGAGACACCAGAATTCCTGAGAATGGCTAGGGACTTGGATGTGGCCTGCAGGTCACCCATTGTGTTCATGACACATCATTTACTCATTTCATTTTAAACCCTCACTAATGGGACTCTGATGGCTAGATTACCTCCCAGAGCCTCAAATAAGCTGAAGAGAATTGGCCTTAGTACCCGACTGCCTGGGTTCAAACCCTGATGCCATTACTTACTTGTTCTGTGATCTTGGGCAAGTCACATGGCCTAGCTGGGGCTTATAGTCTTCTCTTGTACATAATGAGAACGGTAACACATTACCGCCTCAATGGACTATTATGGAGATTAGATAGGATAATATATGTAAAATATTTGGCACAGTACCAGGTACATAGTAAGTATTCATTAAATGTTAGTCATTGTTATTGTCATCCCTTTCAATATTTACCCATCTTGTGTTCTATTCCTTAGGATTGATCTTCCTGTTCAGAGACAGTGGCTAGTAGAGAATTCGCTTAATTAGCTGGTTAAGATATTAGTAACAACAGTGAATTCTTGTATAGCACTTTCTTTGTACCAAGCACTGTTCTAAGCACTTGATATACATTACTTAATCTTCCTAGCATCGCTCTAGGATAGGTACTATTATTATACCCATCTAAAATGAGGAAAGTGGGGCACAGAGAGGTCAAGTGAGTTGGTGGAGGGTACACAGCTAGTGATATACAGACCCAGGATTCAGACCCAGGGAGTCTGGCTCCAGAATCTAGTCTTAATCTTGACACTCTTGATTTGCTTCCGCCAGAAAACCCAGCACAGTGCAGGAGTGTGCCTCTTATATGCATGGGGTGATGGTCAGGCTGGGCTTTTAGCATTTTTCTTGTCACCATAAGCCAGAACCCACCATCTCAGTTTAATGCCTGGTGTGTCTGTAGCATCTCACTGTTGTTGCAAGGCATTTTGTGATTTGCCAGGCGTTTTCCACACATCTGCAATTTATGTGCCCCTTCCAGCAATCAGGTGGGGCAGGCAGAAGAGTAATTGTTATTTCTATTTTACTGAGCCTCAAAGAAGTGAAGCAACTTGCCTAGGGTCACCCAGTTAGCACCAAATCATAGGTCTTCAGTTTCTGGACACAAATGATTTCTCCTATATTATCCTGCCTTTTGTTGAGGCCAAGGGTAATTGCCTATACCTGAAAACCACACTATAATAATAGAATCCTGGAACTAGAAGATCTTTTAGAACCATGCGCTTTATGTTTGAATATGATTGAACACCACCAGTGATGGGGAACTCACTACCTATGAGTCAACTAGAGAGTCTACTCTGATAGTATACAAGGAGGCGATGGCCAGGGGCACTGCCAGCTCCATGAGTGAGGCCTCAGGATTGAGCCTCTCTGAGGAACGTCCCCGAAGCCAGGCGTATGAGGTCTCACTCTCAGTCCTGCCTCGGAGCCCTCTCAATCCTTCCTCTCTAAAACCGCAGTCCCTCCCTCGGAAGGGGAGCCCTCTCTGCACAGACTGGTTAAAGTTTATTAGCCCTTAAAATTCCTCCGAGATGAGTTGGTATTTATTTCTCTGCAAAGCTTATGTAACCGTAAGAGGATACTGGGACTGCCAAAGCTGTCTGTGGCTTGGATGGCGCTTGCAGCGGTTTTTTCTGGGAGCTAAATATTATAATGAATGATCTCATACTATCATTTTCTTTGGAACCAAGTCATGCTTGTCCCAGTGGTACCCGGAGCTACCTCCCAGGCCCCTGCTGTTTTGATTCAGGCCGGTACCTGTGGGTAGGGCAAAGGGGACAAGGAGAGCAAAAATTAGTCCCTCAAGGCAGCTTGGCCACTCGGCTTCTTCAAGGAGACTCAAATCTGAGTCTTCAGCCAGAGCTGAGGCTCTGGGTGGCCCACAATGATTGGGCTGCGGGGGAGATGACAGGGAAGGCCAGCCTTCCAGCTTCCATTTATTCCAAATCTGAGCTTTTATAAGGAAGGGAATTGGGGAATTGGAACAGGAACTGGTCTGGGAGGATCTGACTGTTGGGAGATCACAGGCCAATGCTGAAGAACTGTCAGAGCTGGAACAGCCTTGTATTGGGAGCCTCCAGCTGTTGAATTAGAGGTACCTACTGCATACTAGGCACCATGCTAAGCACTTTGTCTGCATTCACGAAGCAGGCTTGTAAGGCAATGGGTCAGAGAGTAGAGTGCGTCCCAGCTCTACCACTTGTCGAGTAGGTGACACTGGGCAATGATGAAACCTGTCTGTCCTCATCTCTAAAAATAGGAGTGATAACAGCCCTCCTTATGGGGTTGTTGGGAAGATTAAATGTGATAATGAGGACAAAGCTCTTAGCACAGTGTCAGGCACTATTAAAGAGCTCAAAAAATGTTAGCAATTATCATCATTACCATCAATCCAATCTGCATAACAATCCTGTGGAGTGAGGACTCTTGATCTTGTTTTCTAGGGGAAGAAATGAGGGTTAGAGAGGTCACGTGCTCAAGGTCATGTTTAATGGGCTGGGATATGAAAGCATCATTTCTGGTGTCCCCTGGGCCTGGAGCCTGGGGCTTACTGCATCAATTTCTTCTCTGGGGAACTTAAAAACTGCACATGCAGGTCTGGGAAGGGGCAGAGCTGGATTCCCTGGCCATGGCGGCCTGCCCTGGAGATGAATGGTTCTTGGAAAAGACTTTGAAGACCCCACCAGATGGTGAACTCCAAGAGGGCTCAGGGACCATGTTCGTCTGTCTACGATGTCCCGGCCTTAAGCACTATGCCTGGCATATGGCAAACACTCAGAGTCCTTGTTTGGACAATTTACACTTGCAGTGATCCTTTGGGTGCCATCATTTTAACAAGTGGAGACTGGCTTCTCTTTCCGTTGTCAGTAACCTCTTTGACCTTGTTGCAGAAACAAGACCTGCGAGAAACCAAGCACCACTCGGAGAGTTGGAGAACTCAGGTTTATTACTCCAGCGGTCCCAGAAGAGCTAGTTCTCTGAAGATCTGGGCCCCATGCTCAGGGGTAACTTTACTTTTATAGGGCTTAACAAGCAAAGGCAATACATCTGTTATCTAGACAGAACGATCAAAGGGGAGGGTGAGTCTTTAGCTGATTTCAAGATCATTCTGCCTTTTGGCCTATGCAGATTACAAGGTTAGCCATTTGAGTGGAAAAATTCCTCTTCAGCATGATGCGCTGTGGCAGCCTCTGGGCTGATAAGTACCCTGGGAACAAAATGCTTGGGGCAGGTGAAGAAAAAGGAGGAATCTCTGTGCTGGGGACAGACAATGGCAGTAGCAGTCACAGCTCTAGGGCCTGAGAGAGACCACAAGAGGGAAAGCTTGATGGGAGCTTTCAAAGCCCTGGTCAAGTGCCTTGAATTTAGTGGGCAAATATTTACAAACCACCTACTAAATGCCTGCAGTGTGCTTGGGGGCTGCAGACACAGCCTGAAGAGAGAGATGTTCCATGCCCCCTGTGAGGACCCAGCTTGGTGGGGAAAGGATGGCAAAGGGTAATCAAATGAGTCATTACTAATTATAAATTGTAATAATCGCTGCGAATGAAAAAATCCTGGGTACAGAAATAGAGAATAACAGAGAGGCAGAATTCTCATTTTAGAGTAGTCAGGGCAGGCCTCGTGGAAGAGGGGACATTTGAGTTCCTTGGAAAACAGTGTAAGACCTCAAATGGGAGTTGGTCTTCTCTCCCCATGGTCATGAGGGAATTTGAGGCTCAGAGGTCCAAATCTGGTGCCAAAGCCTAAGTAAAGCCACGCTAAGGCATTTCTGAAGATAGTGCAGGGCTAGAATCTCAAGAGTAAAGACCCTGCCCCACCCAGGGGGCTGGGAATAACTAACAGTGAAGGGGTTTAGAGAGGTGTTTAATCAAAGAAAGAAGTGGATGGCTCTAGCCAATCAGGTTGGAGGCCCGTACATCCCTGTTTGCTGAGGGCATATGTGAGACTTGTCTTCAAGAGGTTTTCCATGTTTATCCACTAAGTGTGGGCTCTTCTTAAATTTTGTAAGTGTCCCCAACAAGTAGTAGAAAACTCTGGATTTTTGCATTCCTCCTTTGCAAAGCATTTTCAACCTCTAATGCTCTCTCTTGGTCATCCTCACCCATATCCAACAGGGTTTGTTGGTTCCACCTCCAAAGTGGCTCTCAAATTCAAATCCATTTCTTTCCCTGTAGCTCCACCTCTCCTCGCATTCCTTCCAGGTCCCTGTTGTCCGCCAGGTCACCTCTACTCGCTGCCAGGGGCGCTTTTAAACAGGTTGGCCTTTCAGTGCTTTCTTATTGAAATTTGGAACCAAATAACAAAAACCCCTTTCCATGGCCTGGGAGGCCCAGTGATCTGACCTTGTCTCCTCTCCATTTTCATCTTATACCTAGTGCTCCCTCCCCTGCTCTTCACCCACATTCAGGGCCTGCGCCTAGGCTACTCCCCTCTCCCCAGGATTTTGTCTGATTGGATCAGGTCTGAGCTCCAGTGCCATGTCCCACCCACCTGGATGTGTGCAGCCGAGACAATGACTGCTGTCTAGTGCTTACAAGTGGGAGGCAAGGTGCTCTGTGAACCTCAGTTTCCTCTAAATGTGGGGCATAGAAAACCACACCTTGGACAGTAGGTATTTAGTCAATGCTAAAGTCTCCTTCCTACTTAGGCTGAAGCAGTATGTCCCTTAGTGTACTTTATACTTTACACTTTCCAGGGCATTTTCCCTTATGAAGGGCATTCATTACCTCATGAAATCCTGTTGAAATCCTACCACTAGGCAGGGTAAGCATTGTGATCTCTTTGTCAACCAGGAAGTGGCCTCAGAGAGGTTAAAGGTCCCACAGAAGTTAGACAGTGAAAGTGGGACTATGATGACAGCTGCACTTGACCTTCTCCTGAGGGTGATACTGTGGAGGGACAAGATGAAGACACTGAGGCCCACAGCCAGCCCACGACTATGGGGCAGGGGCAGTGAAGAGCTCCGACTATGGGGCAGGGGCGGTGAAGAGCTCCGCTTTCAGGTCAGCCCTCACCTGGCGCACAGCCCCAGGGAAATGCTCAGAGAGCCTAACTCCCCTGCAGCCCAAAGCTGAGGCTCTCTCCAGCCCCTTTTTTCTCAGCTTTCACCCTCTCTCTGATCTTCCTCCAGCCACTCCTGCCACTGATCATGGCTTCCCCGCCCATCCCTTTCCAGTTTACAGCTAGCTGGGGATGGGGCCTCGGTGGCCCCCACCCACCAGGCAGTGTAGGAAGCCAAGGGTGGGATTTGGCAGTGGGTGGAGTGGGAGTCACAGGGCAGCTTACGCTCCTTCAGACAGCTCTTGCACAGCCTCCACTGCATTCCCAGGGCTGGGGATGAATTTCCCGAGAGCCCAATTCGGTGCCTAAACCCGTCCTCCAGGTGGGGAGCCAGAGGGAGAAGACCTTAAAGTCTTTAACTTCCAGAATTTGCATTCTTGGAATGAGGACCCTGCCCAGTTGAGGCACGAGAATACCAATGGTACCAGCTACAGAAGGAATGTCAGCAAGAAGAAGAGATCTTGCTCTGGGGCTGTGGTTTTAATGCTCTCCCAGCTGGTTGGATGGGTGCCTGCTGGGGAGGGTATGGTGAGAAGGGGTAGGAGGGGTAATGGGGTAAAAGAGACTTCTCAAAAAAAAGTGAAAAGGGCTGTGTAGAGTAACTACACAGGAGGAAGCTCTCTGAATCCCAGCTCTGCCATTTACTAGCTGTTTGGCCTTGTGAAGTAGCTTAACTTCTCTGAACTTCAATTTCTTCATCTATATAAAAGGAGCGATAATACGTCTAAGCAAATATCTTCCATCTGCCTACCGAGTGCTTGACCCTGTGCAGTGAACAAGACAGACAGAAGCCAAGACAGACAGGATCTCTCTGCTGGGGGCAGGGAGGGGAGTACGGGGAGGAACAAGGCTTACATCACCAATAAACAAGGTAATTGTGGGTAATTCTAAGTAGCATGTCAAAAGCCAAAAGGGAGCAGGAAAAACGGGGCAGACAGAGCAGGCCTTTTCTGAGGAGGCAATGTTTGACAAGATTTCTGGAGGCAAGAAGTCAGTTCTACCTGGACACGGAGGAATAGCATTCCAGGCAGAAGGGACAGCAAGTGCAAAGACTTTGAGGTGGGAATGATGATAAATTTGTGGAACAGGCAATGGCCAGAAAATGTAAACGTAGTGAGCAAGTGGGAGAGTGGTTTGAGAGGAAGTGAGAGGTGTCTTTTAGGGCTCTCGAGCCCGAGGCCGTTGATAAAGAGTTTGGAAGCCTCAGGAGGATTTTAAGTTAAGCAGGAGGATGACGTGATTGGATTTGTATTTGAAAAGATCACCCCCTTGAACTTTTGAGCTTTCTGAGCTTCATTTTCCTCATCTGTTAAAATAGACATAATATTACACATGTCACAGGATTTTTGAGAGAAAGTTAAAGACACGAAAGCAACAAGCAAATTGATTAACACTATTAAATGCACAACAGATATTAGGGCCACCATATAAAGGACTTGCAGGAGGTTTGAAGCTCTCTGCTGAAGTGGGGTGGCTCCTACAGGGTTAATCAAACCTTTTTTGGGAAAAGCAATCCCATTCTGCTAATATAATGGTAAGGGATGCAATTCAGACTATTTAATTTTTAGCGATTCAGTCCTCCTATTAAGTAATCACCCTGTTATTGAAGTAAGTTGCTTTCTGCAATCAAATCGAGAAGTTCCCCCTTCTGATCATGAAGGGACATGGACTCCAGCTCCTGATTTTTAGTATTTGGTCTGCTCTGAGACTTGTCCTTTAATTAATGACATACATTTCACTGATTTCCTTATCTGTGTAGTTGGCTTGCTATTGGGTCTGCAATGCATTGATTTTGAAATTGCCCTCTGGGATGGGAAGTGTTCCCTCTTTTCCTCCCTCCCCCTAGCCAGAGCAGCCTTCTCTGGTAGATGGGGAGTAGGCTTTGAGCAGATGCGAGAGGTGGAGGTGAGTCGTAGGTGTGGCTGCTGCCAGTGCCCCTGCCTGGTGGAGAACTCCTGCAGGGCCACAGGCTTCCACTCATCAGTCTTCTGCTTTACCTACACTCTTTCTACAGGAGGCACGCTAGTGAACCCTGATTCTCCTGACTACCCTGCCACCCCCACCCCCACACACCACCATCTCTCCACCGTGCACATAAACCTGGCTAGAATGGGAATTCTGAGAACAGAGGTGGTGTAGGGGGAGTTCACCAGCAGGCAGAGCCTGTGGTGGAGTGGGGCATGGAGGATGGGCGGGAAGGAGCTACGGAGGGTATCATAAGAAGGCCCAGCCCCATGGAAGGGCACCTCAGTGCCTGCTCCAAGTCTGGTGGTCAAGGGCAAAGGGTGGGGAGGAGGTATCTGATGCTAGACACAGCTGTCAGGTTGGACACCCTTGGAAGTCCTCCCAACTTTTGCCAGGCAACCGAGAAAATAGGCCAAAAGTGTCCCCATCATTCTCCCTCAGTGCCAAAAGGAAGATAAAGGGCCCCAGGATTCAGTCCAAGGTGAGGTATTTTGGATGCTTTACCTTGAGGTGTGGAGAGCATCTCTTTATGGATCAGTCCTGTGCCCCTGAAGAGGAAGGCAGCCTTCAAAGTCCAGCTCAAGTGCCACTGCCTCCAGGAAGTCCTGCCCGATGCAATCAGCTGGAATCTTCTTTTGATCTCCATGGCACTTCATGCCTCTGGGACAGCCCTGTGCCCCTTCTGCCTTACAGTTGATCCAGTATTTGAGTTTCTGTGACTGTGCTAGGTCTGGGGTAAAGACTCAAGTCAGACATGGTCTCTGCCTTCAAGGAGTTCACGGTGTGGTAGAAAAGCTAGTCAAGTAATCAAGAGCTAAAAACACTAGCTATAAGAAATGACATTTCTTGAGCATTTACCAGGAGCCAGGCACTATGCTTTACATACATTAACTCATTCAGATTTCACTACCCCCAGGCAAGGTAGGGACTCCGTACATATATTAAGTTTGCAGATGATAAAATCAAGGCTGAGCCACTTTGGAAAATAGTATGGCAGTATCTTAAAGAGTTAGACATCAATTTTCCATTCCACTTTCAGGTATATGTATACTCAAGAGAATTGAAAACATGTCCACACAAAAACTTGATACAAATGTTCATAGCAGCACTATTTATAATAGCTCCAAACTAGAAGCCATTAAAATGTCTATCAATTGATGAGGGATAATATATATATGAAAGAAGTGAAAGAAGCCAGACACAAAAGGCTCTATGTATATGAAATTTGTATATGTGGTTCTATGTATATGAAATGTCCAGAAAAGGCAAATCTGTGGAGATAGAAGGTAGATTAGTGTTGACTAGAGTTAAGGGCAGGAATGAGGATTAATTGTAAATGAGTACAAGGGATCATATGGGGTCATAGAAATGTTCTAAAACTGGATTGTAAATTTACTAAAAAGTATTAAATTATATGCTTAAAACGGCTGAATTTTATGATATGTAAATCATACTTCAATAAAGTTGTTTTCAAAAAAACTGAGGCTAAGATTACACAACCTGCTTGAAGTGAATGGCCATTAAATGATAAAGCTGGAATTCAAACCCAGGCAGGCCTAGCATTCTTAAAGGTTAAGGTTAGGCAATGTTGCTTTCCTAAGATAACATTTATCTCAGCCAAGCTGGGAGAAGTTCACAGGCTTGGGAGGAGGGAGGCGTTCTTGGAATGTTTCTGGAAAAGGTGGCAACACTTGGGTGGTGTCTTGAGGTCCTGTGTACAAGTTTGCCTTCTCCACCAGAAAGCCTTCTGGGCTCCTATCTTTGACCCTCACTTCTTTTTAAGAGCTAGATATCACTGAATTAACAGAGGAGTGGGTGTCCCTAGAACGAGGAGGAAGATGACACCAGCATCTTCCTTACATGAGGAAAATCCATAATTGGTGACTAATGCGGCTTCTGGAGAGGTGCTTTAGCTGGAGCTGGGGACAGGGCAAAGACTCAGGCTCTGGCCTTGCTGAAGTCCAGGGCTGTTTCCCATGGGCAGACACTGTCCTCTGCTCCTCCTCAGGCAATTGGGAAAACTTCAGGGCCCTTGGGAATTCTTCCTGGGGGCTCCATCTAGAAGTACATTCGAATGAGGATTGGAAAGGCAGAGGGAATTAAAGGCTTTAAAAAACATTTCCAGAACCTTTCCAGGTTGGTCCTCATTGAAGAGCAGGGTGGCTGGGAGCCCCCTACCCCTGGTGCAGGCAATAAGGGAGCACATTGTTTGCAGAGAACGATAAGTCAAGAATTAAACCAACCTAAAGCACTGCTTGCCATACACGAGCAATTCTAAACAATGTCAGTGATCAAATATTCCTCCCTGCCAGGGCAGGCTGTTCTTCTGCCCTGCCCTGGTATGCTGCTGTTTGGTCAGGCCGACTTAGTGGCAGGTGACATGAACTCATTAAAAACTGGCTTAAGACAAAAAGTAAATGTATTATAAGGAACTGGAGTCTCTCCTTTCTCCAGGACCCTGTGACATACCTCTGGCTCCTCTGTGTGTTGGCTTCTCTGTTCCCTCTCTGGCTTTCTCAGCTTTACTAAAGTGACATGTCCTCAATTCCAGAAACTAGCAGAGACTGACTGCCTCTTTTAGTTTCGATTCCAAATTCCTGGGAGGCAGAATCTAAGTGGATCAGGTGACCAGTGCTAATCTAGCGGCCCAAGGAGGGCTTTTAGGGCCGTTGGGGGTTGTGTGCTCGCCAGATACCCCAAAAGATGTCTGCTGTATTCATCTGGGTATGCTTTGAGAGGAGCTGGACAGTTCTTGGTTTGAGACCCCCATGAGTCTGTTTTTTTATATACCCATTTCCTTACGCTACATACTTTTTCACTTAAGTGACCTAGAATGGATTTTTATTTCTTACAACAGGGCAATCCTTAGTCAAAAAAAGAACATAATTTGATAGGCAAAAGTGGCCACATAAAAAAGGCTAACATCCCTGGTTGTGAATAAGGGTTTCTTGGTGTTTGGGGGATGGGATTGGGGTTGTGGGGGGACAGTTCCCCTCTGACTGAGGCACAAGTCTACGTGTTGGTACTTCACATTGGGGAGTTGTTCTCAGAGTGGTTATAGAATGAGATGTATTGTAACTGTGTGGAGAAGACCAAAGGCAGGGTCATCTGTCCCTCTTCCCCTCTGTCCTATTCTTTCCCATGAATTTTCCATTCTCCCACCCAGATGACTCTTAGTAAAGAATTCCCCAGTCTGGATTTCAATAAGGGTCAGCAAGATTGTCTCCAGGCCCTCTCCTTCCCTCCTCCCTGGCTGGGCACTGGACCCCTGATTGGTGCGTGAGAGTGTAGGCTCTGAGAGCCTCTTGGCATCAAAGACATCCTGAGGAGATGAAGCAAGAGGGACCAGCACCATCTGTAAAGCATTCTTACCAAAAATGCATAACCTGGATTAGTCCAGCCTCTACTTCCAGTTTACAGAAATAAGAGGAATACAGGAACAATTGAAATGGCACTACGAAGCAATAATCAGATAAATTGAGAATATAGAGTGTTCAATAAGTTAGCAGGCCTGGACCCTTCACAAAGCCACTGTCATTTAATAAAAAAGTTGGGAGTACGGTTCTGTATTAAAAGAAGC
>NW_011888915.1:900263-905526 GCF_000151845.1 Pteropus vampyrus
TCCATCTAGAAGTACATTCGAATGAGGATTGGAAAGGCAGAGGGAATTAAAGGCTTTAAAAAACATTTCCAGAACCTTTCCAGGTTGGTCCTCATTGAAGAGCAGGGTGGCTGGGAGCCCCCTACCCCTGGTGCAGGCAATAAGGGAGCACATTGTTTGCAGAGAACGATAAGTCAAGAATTAAACCAACCTAAAGCACTGCTTGCCATACACGAGCAATTCTAAACAATGTCAGTGATCAAATATTCCTCCCTGCCAGGGCAGGCTGTTCCTCTGCCCTGCCCTGGTATGCTGCTGTTTGGTCAGGCCGACTTAGTGGCAGGTGACATGAACTCATTAAAAACTGGCTTAAGACAAAAAGTAAATGTATTATAAGGAACTGGAGTCTCTCCTTTCTCCAGGACCCTGTGACATACCTCTGGCTCCTCTGTGTGTTGGCTTCTCTGTTCCCTCTCTGGCTTTCTCAGCTTTACTAAAGTGACATGTCCTCAATTCCAGAAACTAGCAGAGACTGACTGCCTCTTTTAGTTTCGATTCCAAATTCCTGGGAGGCAGAATCTAAGTGGATCAGGTGACCAGTGCTAATCTAGCGGCCCAAGGAGGGCTTTTAGGGCCGTTGGGGGTTGTGTGCTCGCCAGATACCCCAAAAGATGTCTGCTGTATTCATCTGGGTATGCTTTGAGAGGAGCTGGACAGTTCTTGGTTTGAGACCCCCATGAGTCTGTTTTTTTATATACCCATTTCCTTACGCTACATACTTTTTCACTTAAGTGACCTAGAATGGATTTTTATTTCTTACAACAGGGCAATCCTTAGTCAAAAAAAGAACATAATTTGATAGGCAAAAGTGGCCACATAAAAAAGGCTAACATCCCTGGTTGTGAATAAGGGTTTCTTGGTGTTTGGGGGATGGGATTGGGGTTGTGGGGGGACAGTTCCCCTCTGACTGAGGCACAAGTCTACGTGTTGGTACTTCACATTGGGGAGTTGTTCTCAGAGTGGTTATAGAATGAGATGTATTGTAACTGTGTGGAGAAGACCAAAGGCAGGGTCATCTGTCCCTCTTCCCCTCTGTCCTATTCTTTCCCATGAATTTTCCATTCTCCCACCCAGATGACTCTTAGTAAAGAATTCCCCAGTCTGGATTTCAATAAGGGTCAGCAAGATTGTCTCCAGGCCCTCTCCTTCCCTCCTCCCTGGCTGGGCACTGGACTCCTGATTGGTGCGTGAGAGTGTAGGCTCTGAGAGCCTCTTGGCATCAAAGACATCCTGAGGAGATGAAGCAAGAGGGACCAGCACCATCTGTAAAGCATTCTTACCAAAAATGCATAACCTGGATTAGTCCAGCCTCTACTTCCAGTTTACAGAAATAAGAGGAATACAGGAACAATTGAAATGGCACTACGAAGCAATAATCAGATAAATTGAGAATATAGAGTGTTCAATAAGTTAGCAGGCCTGGACCCTTCACAAAGCCACTGTCATTTAATAAAAAAGTTGGGAGAACGGTTCTATATTAAAAGAAGCTAAAAATACATAATAACCACGCTCAGTGTACAAACTTTAATTGACTTCCGGTTCAAATAAATAAGAAGATGCTATGGGAAATACTAGAGAAATTTGACTCGAAACTGGTTTGCTTGATATTAGGAAATTGGTGTTAATGTTCTTAGGTGTGATAGTAACAGGATGATTACGAGGATAATGTCATCATTTTGGAAGTTGCACGAAGGAATCTTTGCACCTTATTTTACATTTTTTCCAAATAAAAATCTACATATTTAGATATACATATAGATAAAGTGAACATGACAAAATATTTACAATGGTTGAATCTAGGTGATTGTTATAAGGATGTTTATTATTTATTCTTTCAACTTTGCTTATATTTAAAATTTTGCATAATGAAAAGTTGGGAAATAAAAATAAAGGAGTGAGATTGGACTTGAATCCCGATTCTTCCATTTACTACGTGTGGCCCTTGAGCCAATTACATAAGCCTTTTGAGACTCTATTTTCTTCTCTATTACATGGGGGTAATAATAGTGCTTACCTCATATGGATGTTGCATACCTTTAATACAGTGCTTGATCCATAAGTGCTTTAGTGAGTTGGCTTTATCCACAAAGAGCAATAACACAGAGGAATACCATGTGGCTTCTTTCCCTACTGGCTTCTTCCTTGGTCAGAGGTTGGCTTCTTAGTCAACTAGCAAATCCTTATGAAGGCTGCATGTCTTCTGTTTGCCCCTCCAGATCCCTCCTCTACCCTCTCTCTGACCTGGTGTGGATTGTACGGTGGGCTCCCTTCACTTGGGTTTCTGGTTGGGTTTGGCCAGTGGGAAGCGCCAGCAGGAGACTGGAGGGAGGAAGGAGGGTGAGGTGGGTTGCCTTGGGTGGACATCATTTTCTCCTCTTCTCCTTTAGGTCTAGCATTGTGAAGCCCTCCCCACACACCCCCACCCCACCCCCAACACACACACTGTCCTATTCCTTCTGGAGCTTACCTGTCTTCACATCAGGCCTCTCCCCTTGGGGATTTTCGAGCTGAAACTGAGTTCCCTATTCTAACGGACTAGTGTACACAAAGGGACAAGCCAGTACCCTTTACTCACCTCTACCCCCAGCACACAGACAGATATCTGATTTGGATCTTGAGATATCTTGGCCCATCCCAAATCTTCAAATCAACCAACAGAGAGAAATGTTGGTTGCACCCCTTTTCTCTCTACTCTGTGTGTCTAGGAGTCTAAGAGCTCAATGAAACATTAAATGTCTGAGGCACAACAGGCAGTAGGCAAACAAATGTGGTACCACTTAGCAGGATGCTGTGGGCAGCGTGAGGCTTCAGTCAGTCAAGTTCAAGGTGAGAAGAACTCATAAAGTACATTTGTCTAAGACAATAGGATTAGATCATGTTCTCTTCAGATGTTTCCGTAAGTCTTTCAATACCTGTATAAATGACCCCCAAATGAGACCAGGATTGAACAACTTTGGGGAAGTTGGGGTATGTGAACTCAGGATCTTGTTTTATATCTTCTCTGAGAATGGTTTTCCCACTCTCACTGCAAACATGAAGAGGTAGACATCACTTGCAGGCAAGATTTTTTTGCAGCAGTATGGTAAACAGACCCCACCCTGGTCATGTCCCTACTGTGTTCAATAAATGATTTCAGACATCCTGCGTTCTTCCTGTTGGGAAGGTCTTCACAATGGGACCTATCTTTCTGTCTCAACACCAAGGAGATAGCTGATGAGACTTGAGTCATCTTTTGGTTTGATAACTCAGAGAGGGTCCCCTCAGAGGGCACAGTTTGCTATCACATAGCCCAATGACACAATTAAGAAACATCTTGGGTTGTGCTTCTCAAGGACCCCAGAAAGCTGAACCATATGGAGAGTTAGAGTTTGTTTGCACTTGGATCCCACCCGACTCCATGCATTGGCTGCAAGGTCGTGATTATAGCTCCTAAGTATAAGCCTCACCCAGAGACTTTTCCAAGGTTGTGGTGAGTATATAGACAGATGGAAAACAAACAGCACAAGGAATTTCTGCCTTGGGAGCTGGTTCATGATAAGATGTTACGGAAAAGGTAACATTCAGGGCAAGTGGAACTTTTCCAAGTGCACAGGAAAGATGCCTTCCTGTAGACAGCATCCTCCAAGAGGAATGATGATACCTAATGTTTATTGAGCATTTATCTATCACATACCTGACACTGGCCCAAGTACTTGACATACATCTTCCCACTGGACCTTCACAACTACCCCTGTGATAATTAACTGTTACCCTTAACAATAATGCTTATCTCAGTAATAAAACCCCACAATACAGATGAGGACACTGACTTAGAAGCCTAAGAAAAATTATCCTAAGGTTATACAATTTGCAAATGGGTAGAAGCAGGCCTTGAACCCAAGTCTAGTTAGCTTTAAAAACCCTACTCCTAACCATTGTGCCACACTGTCACCCTCCTGGCCATGTGGCCACAGAGGCATTTTCTTGCCACATGGTCCTGGCACACAGGTTGAGAGTAGAGAAAAGATGTACCTGTAAGGACATAAGCTTTATAAGGACAGGACTCTCTCTTTAGTTCATTGCTGTAACCCTAGTTCTTAGAACAGTGCCTGGCACATGCTTGTCAAAAGCAGTGAAAGAACAAATTATTATTAGTCATTTGTCACCTAACTTTAGCCATCACATTCCTTGCCTATGAGTGTTTGGGTAATGATTATAACGGAAGAAATGGATTTTGATTAGCAAACTCTACCTAGTGGCAGTGGCCTTGGGAATTGAGAGGTGGGGTCTATAGGACTGGGGACACGTTGGGTTTTAACTCTGTGAAGGGCGGCTACAGATACGTGAGAAAGAATGCCACAGGGAGCTCCGCAAGGCAAGTGGGGGCTGGCAACAGGTGACACTTGTCAGGGCTGGACCCCTCTGTCCTGAGCTTCCAGTAGCCTGAAGTATGGGGGGATGGAGAGGAAGAAGAAGAAGAGGTGTGGGAAATCTAGGGGAGGGAAGGAGGGAAAAAACACAAGAGCAGGTAGGGAGGTTGGAAGGTCCCAGTTATTGCTGCTCCAGGAGGTGAGACAAACTCTAAGGCGCCTCCTTCCTCCTGCTCCTTCTCCCATTGTCTGGGCCCTCTGGGTGAGAACAATGGGAATGGGATCTTTCTTCACCTTCTGCCTGGTTGGGTTGGGCCCACTTCCTCCTCGCCCCACTGCCCCACTGCTTCATGGAAAGGAATGCTTTCTTGTCCTGGCCATGTGGTACACGCAGGGAAGAATGGCGCTGGGGGCTCCCCAGGGATGGAAGGCTCCATGACTTGAATTGATGACAATTCGGGTTGGAATAGGGAGGATCTTTTCAAATTCCTCTTGGGTTTCTAGCAAGTATTTCTGCTTGTTTTCTTTTCTTTCTTTTTTTTTTTCCTGACTCATTATGGGGTCGCTGTTGTGAGGTACTAGGCCACTAGGGGACTTGGCTGACGTATGGAGCAGACCACTCAGGCAGATCTGTGAATCAAAGAGACAGGGCCAACAGCCCAAGAGAAGCCCTTTGAGACAAGTTAGATGTGCCTATTGTCCCCCCATCCTGGGCAGGCCGCAAATCATCTAAACTCTTTTTTTCTGGCCTCCCAATAGTCCAGAAGCTGCTGCATATGATGTAGAAACTGCTTCATGGCCACACCTCTCAGAAGGCCCTTAGACATGATTTACCCCTAATCTCTGCCAACGTCAGTGGCAATGCTGTGGCAAAG
>NW_011888915.1:906516-908675 GCF_000151845.1 Pteropus vampyrus
GTCCATTTGCTCTCCAGCTTTCTTTTTCTTGTTGCCGGGTTTTGTTTGTTTTGGGTTTTGGTGCTGTCTCTTCCTCCTGTTCACATTGTCCTTCTGGGTTTATTTCTTCCAGGAAAAAAAAAAAATCCCTTCATCTTATTTTAGTGAGCTTTGGAATGTTAAATGCATTCTTCAATCTTCTATCTTGAACTGGATGGAATTTATCCAGTCGGTCCATTTATCCTTTAATCGATCATCTAAAGCTTTCAGGCTTCAGGTATGAAAAACCATATGCCATGGCCCTTAAACACATTTCAATTTACACATTAATTTTGCCAATAAGTCAATGTGTGTCTTTCTCTTCTCTCAGCTCCCATCATCTTCCCCTTCAAATTCGTTCTCTCATTTTGGACCCCAGAGCCTAGCACAGTATCAGTCCTCCTCAGCTTGGTGCACATGTGGCTGAATGAGATGCCCTGGCTATGGAATCTTTCATCTGAGAAGAGACACTAGCACACCAGCGGGGTTAATATCCATAAGCCTATACTTTCTTTGTTAATTTTTATTATAAATGATATTGAAGAGATCAAAGTCTGTTAAAGGTATATATAGAGTATGAAGAGGAATAATACAAGAAATACCATTGTATACATCATCCAGCTTAAACCCCAGTTTTCCAAGTCTTGAGTGCCTCTTCCCCATCACACGCCCCTCTTTCCCAGAAGTAATCACTATTTTGTGTGAATCAGTCACTTGCTTTTCTTTATAGCCTTATTAAATAATACATTGTTTCCTTTTACTTGTTTTTTGAAATTTATATGAACAGATTCATACGTTTATAGTTTTCTCTGATTTGCTTCTTTCACTCAATATGTTTTTGAGGTTCATTCAGATCGACGTAGGTAGTTGCAGTTCATTCATTTGGCTCTAATGTTCCATTGTGACATGATACCACATTTATTCCTGTATTCTGCTGGCGATGGACATTAAGAGTGTTTCCTTTTTTTATTCTTCTGAACAACAGAGCTGGGACTACAGGGAGGCAAGAGAGACCTTGTGGCTGCTGGAACAAACGACCACTAAGGTGGTGGCTTAAAACAACAGAAATTTATTTTCTCACGGTTCTAGAGACCAGAAGTCTATAATCCATGGGTCAGCAGGGCCACGCTCCCTTTAAGGCAGCGATCCCCAACCTTTTTGGCACCAGGAACCAGTGCTCCTATGAGAATCTAATGCCTGATGATCTGAGGTGGAGCTGAGGCAGTGATACTAGCGCTGGGGAGCAGCTGCAAATACCTATGAAGCTTAGCTTGCTGGCCTGCCGCTCACCTCTTGCTGTGTGGTCTGGTTCCTAACAGTCCATGGACTGGTGGTACCCATCCGTGGCCCAGCGGATGGGGACACCTGCTTTAAAAGATCACGGAGAGAATTCTTCCTTGCCTCTTCTAGCTTCTGGTGGCTTGGTTTATGGCTTGTGGCAGCATAAGTTTAATCTCTGCTTCTATGTTCATATAACCTTTTCCACTTTTCCCTGTGTTTCTCCTCTGTATGTCCCTTATCAGGACATTTGTCATTGAATTTAGGGTCTGCCGAGATTATCCCAAATCATCTCATTTCCAAATTCTTAATTACATCTTCAAAGACCCTTTTTCCAAATAAGGTCACATTCTCAAGTTTTGGGACATCCATGTATCTTATGGGGGCCCACCATTCCACCTATTGTGAACACCAAGAGTGCAATATTAGAAGCGACAATCTACAACAGCTTTAGAGTGAATGCCACCTTACCTTTTGTGCCCTGGGAGCCTCTCATCCTCCCTTGGTTCTGCTAAACAACCATGCTCCAAACATCTGTGCATGTTGCTTGCACTCCTTGGACAGGAGTTTGCCAAAGGTACATAACAGGAGTAGAATTGCTGGGTGGTAGAATATGTACCTATTAGTCTTTATTAGGTGAGGAAAAACTTTTTTCAAAGTGTTTGTACCAATTTCTGTTACCACCAGCAGTGGATGGCAATTCCTGTTGCTCCACATCCTCTCCAGGACCTGGGGAAACTGGCTTACTAAACGCAGTCAGTTTGATAGGTGTGAAGGAAGTATGTGCAGTAAGACTATATAAAAGAGTTTCTAGTCAAGGTTTTCAGGTGCATTTCTCTGATGACTCATAAAGTGGAGCATAT
>NW_011888915.1:908725-914180 GCF_000151845.1 Pteropus vampyrus
TACGTTTATAGTTTTCTCTGATTTGCTTCTTTCACTCAATATGTTTTTGAGGTTCATTCAGATCGACGTAGGTAGTTGCAGTTCATTCATTTGGCTCTAATGTTCCATTGTGACATGATACCACATTTATTCCTGTATTCTGCTGGCGATGGACATTAAGAGTGTTTCCTTTTTTTATTCTTCTGAACAACAGAGCTGGGACTACAGGGAGGCAAGAGAGACCTTGTGGCTGCTGGAACAAACGACCACTAAGGTGGTGGCTTAAAACAACAGAAATTTATTTTCTCACAGTTCTAGAGACCAGAAGTCTATAATCCATGGGTCAGCAGGGCCACGCTCCCTTTAAGGCAGCGATCCCCAACCTTTTTGGCACCAGGAACCAGTGCTCCTATGAGAATCTAATGCCTGATGATCTGAGGTGGAGCTGAGGCAGTGATACTAGCGCTGGGGAGCAGCTGCAAATACCTATGAAGCTTAGCTTGCTGGCCTGCCGCTCACCTCTTGCTGTGTGGTCTGGTTCCTAACAGTCCATGGACTGGTGGTACCCATCCGTGGCCCAGCGGATGGGGACACCTGCTTTAAAAGATCACGGAGAGAATTCTTCCTTGCCTCTTCTAGCTTCTGGTGGCTTGGTTTATGGCTTGTGGCAGCATAAGTTTAATCTCTGCTTCTATGTTCATATAACCTTTTCCACTTTTCCCTGTGTTTCTCCTCTGTATGTCCCTTATCAGGACATTTGTCATTGAATTTAGGGTCTGCCGAGATTATCCCAAATCATCTCATTTCCAAATTCTTAATTACATCTTCAAAGACCCTTTTTCCAAATAAGGTCACATTCTCAAGTTTTGGGACATCCATGTATCTTATGGGGGCCCACCATTCCACCTATTGTGAACACCAAGAGTGCAATATTAGAAGCGACAATCTACAACAGCTTTAGAGTGAATGCCACCTTACCTTTTGTGCCCTGGGAGCCTCTCATCCTCCCTTGGTTCTGCTAAACAACCGTGCTCCAAACATCTGTGCATGTTGCTTGCACTCCTTGGACAGGAGTTTGCCAAAGGTACATAACAGGAGTAGAATTGCTGGGTGGTAGAATATGTACCTATTAGTCTTTATTAGGTGAGGAAAAACTTTTTTCAAAGTGTTTGTACCAATTTCTGTTACCACCAGCAGTGGATGGCAATTCCTGTTGCTCCACATCCTCTCCAGGACCTGGGGAAACTGGCTTACTAAACGCAGTCAGTTTGATAGGTGTGAAGGAAGTATGTGCAGTAAGACTATATAAAAGAGTTTCTAGTCAAGGTTTTCAGGTGCATTTCTCTGATGACTCATAAAGTGGAGCATATCTTCACATGCTGATGGGCCATTTATGTTTCCTCTTCTGTGAAATGCTTTCTTAAGACTTTTGCTCATGTTTGTAATTTATTTTTGCTTTTCTTTTTGATTTATAGGAGTACTTTACATATTCTCTATATATTAATTCTTTGTTATGCTTCCTAAATATCTTTTCCCAGTAAGTTGTCTTTTTACTCTCACCTTTTAAAGTGTAGCTGAATTTATCAGCTGTTTCCTTTATCATGTGGGCTTTTTGTTCTTAAGAAATCTTCCCTATCGTTAAGCATATTAAAATATTTCTCTATGTTGCTTTTAAAAGATTTTACAGTTTTATCTTTCATATTCAAGTCCCGGAATGAATTTTTTGGTATATAGTGTGAGGCAGAGATGCAGTTCACTTATTTGCATTTAACGTCTCAGAACAATTTTTTAAATAGTTCAGGCTTTACCCACTATCTGAAAGGTCCACTTGGTAATAAATAAGCTTCCACATATATATGAATATTGTTCTAGGTTCTCTGTTCTGTTCCATTGGTCCATCTGTCTTTCCTTTTTCCAGTGAACACTTTCTCTGTTATTCCAGCTTTAACAGTAAGTCATGGTATCTGGTTGACTAAGTCCCCCAACAATTCTGTTTTCGGAAGTGTTTTGGCTGTCTTGGACAGTTGCTCTACCAGAAACATTTTTGAAACAGCTTTTTAAGTCCCTTGAAAATACCTGTTGAGATTTTTATAGGTGTTGCATTAAAAGTATAGATAAATTTGGCAAGAATTGATGTAATTAGGATGTTGAATTTTCTTATCTAAGAATATTGTATTTCTCTCCATTTATTTAGATCTTTTAAAATGTCGTTTAAAGCTTGATCATTTTCCACAAAGGTTTACTTATCTAGATTTATTCCTACGTACTTTAAATTTTTTGGTGGCCTTCAGAAATGGGTATATCTTAAGAAAATTATGTGTTCTAATCTAACTGATTACTGCTGATGTGTAGAAATGCAAATGGTTTTTGTGTCCAGCAATCTTGTAGACCTCTCTTCTTAGTTCAAATACTATAGCTGCATATTATTTTGGGGTTTCCATGTAGGCAATCATTCATCTGCAAATAATGACAATTTTATACCATTCATCCTTTCTTGAATGTCTGGAATGTTTAATGAAATATCGTTAGTCCGGCAGGTCCAGTAAGAAAACACAAATACTGAATTCAAAATGATCATTTGCCCATTTTATATAAATTCACCTTAATGTTTAAGAGGCCCTGATCCAAATATGTAGCATAAAATGCAAAAATCAGTTGGAGAAGCAGATCTGAATACCTTTTTATGAGGCCCATAGGATTTTGAAGAGACTTAGGAAACAGCCCATTGGCCTGGGTCCTGAGATGGTAGGAGCTGATCTTCATTATATATGGCACGTCTCCACTGTGGGGAGGTTCGGGGTGGTACTTGCTGACAGAATGACTGCCTCAAGAATTCCTCTCCTTCTAGGATGGTAGTGGATGAGCATGGGCTTTTGAATCAAGCAGATGATACTGTATGGCCCTGAGCGAGTGGATTAATCCGTCTGAGCCATAGTTTTCTCATTCATAAACTGGCGAAGGTAAAAATTTCTCACGGGGCTTGGGGGAGGATTGGATCAGTTAATAAATGTAAAGCATAAAAGACAGCCTAGTACCTGTTAAATGCACCATTAATGATGGCAACCAAACCATGGGCACTTTAAACTGGGCAGGTCCTCGAGTCCTGTGATTTCATAATCCTTTAGCACAGGTAATAGAATACTATTAGGATGGCAAGTATGGGCTTCTAGAAATCTCTCAGTCCTGGGGTTTCAAAACTGTTTGTCAAGGAAACTAACTTTCTTTCCTTCCTTCCTTCCTTCCTTCTCTCTCTCTCTCTTTCTTTCTTCTTCTTCTTCTTCTTCTTCTTCTTCTTCTTCTTCTTCTTCTTCTTCTTCTTCTTCTTCTTCTTCTTCTTCTTTTCTCTCTCTCTCTTTCTTTTTAAAAGGCACTTAAATCTCAATTTAATAAAACAGCTAAAATAGGTGCAGATTCCACTGAAGGATCAGGAGCCCCATTCCCCAGTCTCTCTTTGCCCAGCCTCCCTCTGCCCTGCCTCCCACAGGTCTCAGCCTTTGAGGTACCTCTAATGTACCTCTTTACTCTACAGAGCACAGATTCTGTCCACCACCTCTATATTAGTCTGTTCAGGACGCCATTACAAAGTATCACAGAATGGATGGCTTAAACAACAGAAATTTATAATTTTCACAGTTCTAGAGGTTGCAAGTCCAAGATCAGGGTGCCAGCAGGGTTGGTTTCTGGAGAGTGTTCTCTTCCTGGCTTGTAGATGGCTGCATTCTTGCTGTGTCCTCATGTGCTCTCTTCTCTGTGTGCGTGAGGAGAGAAATCGAGCTTTGGTGTCTCTTCTTATAAGGACACTAATTCTGTTGGAGTAAGGACCCATCTTTATGACCTCGTTTAACCTTTATTACCTCCATATAGGTCCTTTCTCCAAATACAGTCACATTGGGGGTTAGGGCTTCAACATCTGAATTTTGGGGGAATACCATTCAGTCTATAACACCCACCTATTTTTCAGATAGAGAAACTGAGGCTCCTCAAAAGTGAATGATTCTTTCCAGCACACTTTGAAAATTAGGAGCTGAGGTTAAACCGGAGTCTCTGTGCAGTTCTGGGCACAAATGCAGCTGCTCTGGTGACCCGAAGGCCAAGTGAGGTCCAGAGCTTGGTAAGGCCCACCTGGCCTCGGCTTATAACCTAGCACTCCACCTCTGTGCTGAAGATGGGTCGGAAGCTCCAGGAGCACCTGTGGGAAGCACCGCTGGCATAGATGTTGGGCCTTTTTTCCCAAGTGGCTTTGTGAGCTGTAGCTTAAGAGCAGAGCAGACTCTGTGTGGTGACTGCAGTCTGTGGCATTAGACTTGGGGGCAGGGGGCAGAGGCGCACTGAGGATCTGCTATTGCAAGACAGGAGTTTCAAGGTAGTAGACCTTTGGGTTGGTCGTAGCAGCTCACACTTATCAAGTTCTTGCCCCGTGCTGGCTGTGCTAAGAGCTTTGTAAACCTACATCGCAGGACCCCCATGACCACTTTGGAGACAGGAGCTCAAGTAAGCTCCCAGTGTGACACAGCTGGGAAGTGGTGGGGCCGACATGGGCTGAGGCGATTTGGCTCCCAAGTTCACTCCCTAATGCTGTGCTCTGTTGCCTGTGTCCTTCTGATCTCTCCTGTTAAGCTCCTTTCTTTTCTGAAGCCCAAGAACAGCCTCCTGGTGATGCTGCCCGGCTGGTTAGGCCTCTTCCCACAGCCTGGTCAGACTTGGATGTCTCTCATTTCCAGGAGGAAAAATAAGGAAGGGAAATGCATGTCGTTGTTTTCCCAACCTCCGTCTAGGAGCCAAATAGATCAAATGAGGTGAGGGTGGGGGTGGGGGACTGGAATGTCCCAGGCTGTCCTTTCCCAAGTTGCGGGCGGAAGCCATGACAGCTAAGGGGATTTGTGGAAATTCCTCCACACATTGTTACCAGGCAAAGGAAGTGTTTTAGAGTTGAGCTCTCAATTTCTGCCCTAGGGAGCCAGGGCCAGTTTCCGCTTCTGAACTTTGTTTGTGGAAAACTGAAGGGGCTGTTTCAGGTCCTCAGGGTGGGGGGCTCCAAGTGACCCCCTATGACTCCCTGCCAGAGGTAAAGGGACAGAGGGTCCAGCGAGCCAGACAAAACAGCCCCAGAATCTGTTCTGCCTCTTTTTCTTTCTACTTTGGGGTGGATGGCTCAGAGCCGAGGCAAACGAACAGAAACATATTTTCCAGGCTTGCTGGTATTTGTTTCTGGCACAATCAGCACAAGCAGATTAGAGAAATAAGTTGCATTTTTTTTTTTTTAGTCTGTATTCACCCTCTGTACTGGACCTTATCATGCTCTGTCTATGTGGCCCTCCATGGCCACCAGTGCCCTCTGGAAGGATGGCTAGGCCTGCTGTCTGTGGCATGGCTGTCCAAACTCTGCCAGCTGATAAGTCAACCTCCAGTCTCTTGGGAAGATCACAATTAACTCATCAGGAAAGATATACATGTATCTGTCTCTACACGTGTCTAC
>NW_011888915.1:914940-927129 GCF_000151845.1 Pteropus vampyrus
GTGAGGAGCTCAAGGATTACAAAGCATCTTTCCCTCTCACAAACTTCACCTCTGAGTGAGGCTTCAGGATCCCCAGAGTCGAACCTGTCATATCTCACAACCTTCCTCTCCAGCAGTGTACCAGGCAGCAGTGTAAGGATGAGGATGCCTAAGAGAAATGGAATTTGTGGTCATATGTCAAGCAGCATATTCTATTTGAGAGAATTATTATTTCAGAGTTAACAGAATTTTTTTTTTTTGATAGTTTACATCCATAAGACTTCTGGGAAAGGGACAGTTTCCCAACATGTAGAATATGAATTTTTCAGAGTCAACATTCCTAATGCCCAAATACACTTTAGGATTATGAAAACTTCATGTACAATGATATGTTGTTATGAACTAAATCATACCGAGCAGTTGTAAGAGGGCATTTTATGTTTTATTTTTATTTCCATGCGCGGTTTATTTTTGCTCTGACATTTTATTATAATTTCTTCCTACAGTAGGTGAAGTGCTTGGGAAGTTAATTTAAACCAGCCTGACTCTCTGTGTGTTTTTTAATATTTGTTTAAGCTTTTATTGAGCTTGTCAGGCAAGTCAGTGTGCAAAAATGCAGCCGAAAACCCCTTTTTCCTTCTGCGGTGCCTGCCCATTAATACTAGGTGGTGACAACAAGATTCGTGCACACTTCAAATGGGGGATTATTCTGGGTTTTCAAGGAAATTTGAGCCACCTGTTTCAAAAACCTCTTAGTGACTTAGCTGGATGATGAAGGGTGTCTCCCTGCTCAGCTGTCACTCAGAATTCCAGCTACTCTGGCCCCCTCCAACCTGGCCAGGCCCTGCAGGAGCAATTTGCATCACCGGTTGGAGGCCTGGGCTCAAGTTGTCCTCCCAGCTTGTGGTTTGGCCTCAGCCTAGGCCAGAGAAGCAGCTGCCATCTTTCTGCCTGTGGGGAACTTTCCAGATCCATAGCAGGCTGACTTCCCTTGGGTTTGGGCTGCCCAGTCTGGAGCTATTTATAATGGACAGCAGAAAGACATGGGATCACCTTGAGGAAGTGGGTTCTGAGAGCAGATTGTGTGGCCTACGTGTCGGGGAGCCATGCTATCCACAGAATTTGGCCAAGAAAGAAACAGAAAGTCAACATTTTCCAGCAGGCTGGAAGCAGCTGGGTATTCTGAAGCCCAGAACTCTCTGGTAAAATGGTCCTTGTGGTGGCAAGACACAGAAAAGGTGGCAGGCGGTGGGGCGCAGTATAATCACAGCTAGGCTTAGGAAAGACCTCCTCCCCTAAGCAAGAAGCTTCCCTGGCCCACAGTCCAAGCTCTCCATCCAGCCTGACCTAGGAGTAGACTAGACTCATGTGTGTTAGGGCGGAAGGACTCTTCGTGATGAGCTGGACCGGTCGTTCTCTTAACATGGACCTAGGTCAGCAGCTGCAGAATCACCTGAGGACTTGTTAGAAATGCAAGTTCTCGGACTCCATCCCAGACCTGCTGACTCAGAAACTCTAGGAGCGGAACCCAGTCACCCGTGTTCTAACAAGCGCTCCAGGTAATTCTGATGCGATTTGAGAACCACTGTTCTAACTCGGCCCTATCATTTGATCAATGAGTAACTTGAGGCCTGGAGTGGGATAGGAGCAAGGAAAGTAACATGCTCATTGTCACTCAGTTTGTTTGTGGCAGAAGCAGGACGAGTTCTGCCAGGCTAGATTTCTTTCAGCCCCTTCTCCTACTGGTCCAGATAGGTCAAGGCTGTGATTCTGAAATCCCACCAATTGCCACAGTTGATCTTCTCATCTCTCCCTTGGGTGGGCTTGGTCCTCAGCTGACCTCATACTATTTGCAAACTCTAGTGGAGCTGTACTCCCTCTCCCCTAGGGGGCATATTGATCATTCAGATTTTGGCTTTTTGGTCAGTGTTGTGAATAACAGTCAGAAGAATTCTCTTTCACATTAATATGGTCCTTCGCAAGCTGTTGAGCTAACTTAAGTCTGGCTCTTGCCCTGTTGTATTCTTCTCTAAAGGAGGGCTCTGTGCCTATAGCCCCTACTGAGTAGACAACATATTCTGCTCCATATGACAATGCTCCATGGTCACTGATATGGATCCAGGGGTAGGCTCCTGACTGAGGAGGGGATGGGGCCAGCCCCAGGCTAGCTAGGAATCTCAAAAATCTATAGGCTTAAATGATGGTCTGACCAATCAAATTCATCCCCTGGGAGTTCAGAATTGGGAAACTCAGAGGCTGGGCCATTAGCAATAGAAACCAAAGAGGAAAGGCTGTTTGGGATTGAATGATATTGCATGATATAGAAGGGATCCGGGTAGCCCTGAGGAACCATGTGCTAGTTGGGAGAAGGCAAAGTAAGCTGAGGAAAGCAGGCAGTGGAAAGTGAACACAGATGAAACAGAGAGAAGCAGAAACTCCACAAGAAAGTTCTGCAGTTATAGTTTTAGTTCCTCCCTGAGGCCTGATCTCTCTGTGGCTTATATCGCTGACATCCAGCACATCCCCTGTTCTGTCTTGACCACAAACATCCTTTGCTTGAGCTATACTGGGCGGGCCTCTGTTTTTTGCAACCCAAGGTGCTATATCAGGGATTGGCAACTTTTTACATAAAGAGCAGATAGCAAATATTTTAGGCTTTCCAGCCTAATTTTAGGCTTGTCGCATGGTCTCTGTTGAAACTACCCAATGCTGCCTTCCTAGGATGAAAGCAGTCATACACAATAGGTAAATAAATGGACATAGCTGTATTCTAATAAAACGTTATTTTCAAAAAACAGGTGACCAGCTCACTGGCTGAGGTTTGCCAACTCCTGTGCTAGATGAAAACTTTGGTGTTGCATAGACCTGGGATAAAAGACTCTGACTTTTTAGGAAGACTCAAGACTACTCCCTCATCCCCTTGAGTTCAGCAGAGGTGTCATTTAGATTAAAGGTGGGTGAGATATGGGACCCACATTTCCTCTGTACCCTCTTTTCTCACAGTGTTCTGCCATTTCTCCAGGCTGGCCAGCTACACTCTGAGTCATGGTAGGAGCCCCAACCCCAGAGGTTTATAGGAGCCAGGATTACATAGTCAGCAGACCAAAGTATCTGCACAGCAAGGGCACATCCTAAACTCAGTTTTGATAAACTATGCAAAACTTTACAAAAAGGAAATGTAGAAAGAAAGCTTGTCATTTCAATGTACATCTGAGCATTGTAATATTCTGAAAAATTAAATAAAATACTTAAATCACATTTTCATAATTATTAACATAAAACAGGCTCAAACAATAGGGAGTAGTGGAGACTGGCAAAACAGTCTAAAGAGATACTGCCCTGTCTAAAGTCAGCGACAGCCAGTAATCAGCTCAGTTCATTGTTCCCTTTGGGAAGGCAATCCATCTGATGTCCTTAGAGTTTCCATTTCTTGGGTATCTTGGGAACAATAACAGTGTCTACTGCATAAGTTTCTTGTGACATTAAAATGAGAAATGCATTTATTCAATTCAGTTTTTTAGAATGTAGAACCTCCTGGTTTTTTATTGTTAGCAACTAATTTAAATTTGGGGAAAAAAATTGTTCTTTGTAAATAATGTTCACAAGTCAGATTCAACTCATGGGATTCTCAGGGCCAGTTTGCATTCTCACCTGTGCCCACGTCAGTATGAGTTCCCTTTGGCATATTTACCTCACCGTTTGGAGAAGGAAAGCCCTACATTTATCTCTGAGCTCTTGAAAAGGAAACTTGAGTCCAGAAAGAGTAGATAACTTGCTTATTATTCACTGATTCAAGACCAGAGCTGAGGTGAAACCATACAGGCTCCAGGTTTCCACTTGAAACCTGCCCTGTGTCTCACCCTGAAGCTGGCCTTGTAAGCATTTCTCTCCGCTCACTCACACTTCCTCATCTGGGTTATGTGCACCATGGTATCTTCCTGTGGTTGCTGCAGTTGGCAGGAGGGGCTCTGAGAAACCAGAAGAGTTGAATATATGTATGAAGTCAGAATATGACCCGGGACGCCGTCCTCAGCTTGACCTTCAAACACATGCTGGGGAATGGACCTTTCCCTGGTCCTCATGTAGAGTCACCCCAAGGAGAATAAGAGGTTGTTTTTTCAAATTCAGGAATATGTTTTTTTTTCCTAAGGGAACAACAGGAAGAAATATGCTGTTTGCAAAACGAGTCATAAGTGAGACTTCAAGAAGAAAAGAGACTAAAAAAGAGGGACACAGCTTTTAGAAGAGAATGTAGACATTCTTGTTCCAGAGATTCTTAGAGATGCACTAGCTCAGGGCAGCCTGGAGGGCAGGGGCTGGATCCTTTGAGAATCCTTTCCAGAGAAGGTCCACCCTGGGTACAGAGTGGAATCAAATCCAGATGGTTTGAATGTCACTGCTCCTCTGAGAGTATGTCTCTGGCTGTATTCCTGAACTAAATGAAAAAGGGTTCTGGATTATCCAGTGTTTTGTTTTAATTCAGACCTCATCTTCCTTCTATTAGTCCAAGCCAACCCTCTGTTACAGTACAAATGCTTCTTGACCTACAAAGGAGTTGTATCTCTATAAATCCCTTATAAGTTAAAAAAAAAAAATGTAAATAGAAAATGCATTTGATATGCCTAACCTTCCCAACATCATATCTTAGCCAAGCCTACCTTTAGTGTACTCGGAACACTTATAGTAGCCTATAGTTGGGCAAAAATCAATTCATACAACGAATATACTTTAGAGCTGGGTCTCTAATCCCTGATCAGTGGCCTGTTAGGAACTGGGCCACACAGCAGGAGCTGAGCAGCAGGCCAGCAAGCTAAACTTCATAGATTTTTGCAGCCGCTCCCTAGTGCCAGCATCACTGTCTCAGCTCCACCTCAGATCATCAGGCATTAGATTCTCATAGGAGCACCAGTCCCTGGTGCCAAAAAGGTTGGGGACTGCTGCTCTAGAGTATCGGTTGTTTAAACCCTCACGATCACATGGCTGACTGGGAGCTGTGCTCCCTGCTGCTGCCCAGCATCACAGGAGTATCATACCACATATCGCTAGCCCGGGAAAAGATCAAAATTCAAAATTGGAAGTACAGTTTCTACTGAATGCACATAGCTTTCACACCATTGTAAGTTGAACTATTGTTCAGTCAAGGACTATCTGTATTGGTTCAGCAAGTACAAGGCTTCAATCTATTTCTCTATGACCAGTGCAGGTAGTAGTTGTGTTTGGAGTCAGATAGTCTGGGTTCTAATCCTAACTCTACCATTATTTATCACGTCACTTTGGCGAATTACTTAATCTTCCTGTGCCTCAGTTTTCCCACTTGTAGAATAACAGTGTCTACCTCATAAAGTTCTTGTGACATTAAAATGAGAAATGCATTTATTTGATCCAAATATTTATTGAGTACCTGCTTCTAGGTGCTGGAAATATACTAGAGAACCAAAGAAATAATGCTTCTGCTCTTGAGATGCTAACATTCTCAACTGTACTCAGCAAATATCAGATGACATTATTATTGTTGATGTTTTGTTAGTGCTGTTGCTTTTGCTGTTCTTGCCACTGAGCTCATGGGGAGCGAGAGAAATATAATCCCACTTTGTGACTCATTAGTTATTCTGAGTAAGCATAGTCTTAAAGACCCATCCTTCATTGTATGATAACCATTTCTCAGAGTCAGCTTGGTGTCAGAGGCAAGCTTCCAGAGTAACTGGACATTTAAAATCTGCTCACAAATTACTTGATGCTCCTCCCTTCAAGAAATAGAGCTGAATTCCTCTCCTCTTGAGTGTGAGTTGTATTTAGTACTCACTATCAAACCAACAGAATGTGGTCAAAATGATAGGGCATGTGACATCTCAGGGCAGATCACAGAAGGTGTTGCAGCTTTCTCCTTGTTCTCTCTGGAATCACTTGTTCTGGGGGAAGCCAGCTGCCATGTTGTGAGGACCCTCAAGCAGCCTTAGGGAGAAGATCACATGGTAAGAAACTTAGACCTCCTTCCAATAGCCAGCAAGGAACTGAGGTCTCCTGACAGCCATGGGAGTGAGCCATCTTGAGAGAGCAACCTCCACCCCCAGTCAAGCTGTCAGATGATTTCAGCTCCAGCCAGCATCTTGACTGAAACCTCATGAGAGACCTTGAGTCAGAACCACAAAGTTTCAGCTGTTTATGGATTCTTGACCCACAGAAACTACAGGAGAATGCATGTTTGTTGTTTAAGCCACTAAGTTTTGAGATAATTTATTATGCAGGAATAGAAAACTAATACAATGCCTTTACCTAGAACAGATCTTGGAGGAAGATTGTTTTTCTAAATATTGAGGTGGAAGTCTGTAGAATTATTTATATATCAAAATCTCAGTGGATTTCTATTTTAATATAAGGAGAAAACAATAAAGTATGGGAAACTGAAAGATCTTGAGTATAGCCACAGGTCTCACAATTTCACAGGTGTGGAAATCTTCCATCCAGATTAAAATCAGAATGCTGCCAAATTTGCGCAGCACAATAGACTGATATTAATTATATATTCTTGAGCAGTCCTGCATGAGCTGGAAATATAGAGAAAAAGTTTTCAAAGATTTATTTTCCATGTGAGAAGATGGTGCCCAGTATAATCCAGCTTTGCAGTGATCCATTGCTTGGTGACAATACCATTATAGCCAAGGGACTCCTTGGCTATAATGGGAGCAATTTGCCTCAACAGTTGGCAGGAAAATACTTTTCTAGGGATGGAGAAAGATAGAAGCTACAGTAGAGTGATTGGTACCGAGGCAGTGACTCAGCTTTCCTCTCTAACAGGGCAGCATCGACCGGCTTCTGGCTTCTTTAAGGCCTCCTCTCTCCACCTCCGCCATTTATTTGGTCCTGAATTAAGCTATTCAGTATATAGCTCCTCTTGGAACATGAGACCTCTCATTCCCTTCCTCCCTCCCTTCCTCCCCATCTGTGATGGTCAAATTTATGTGTCATCTTGACTGGGCCACAGGGTGCCCAGACATTGGCCAAATATTATTCAGGATGTGTCTGTGAGGGTGTTTCCGAATGACATTAACATGCGGATTGATAGAATGAAGAGGATTGCCTTCCGTAAGGAGGGCCAGACTCATCCAATCAATTGAAAACCAGAGTGGAACTAAAAAGGCTGGGTAAGAAGGAATTCCTCCTGCCTGCCTGTCTGAGCTGGGACATTGCTCTTTTACAACCTTCAGATTGGACAAAACATTGGCTCTTCTTGAGTCTCAAGCCTGCCAGCTTTGGGACTGGGATTTACAACATTGGTTCTGGTTCTCAGGCCTTTGGACTAGAACTACAGATTGGCTTTCTTGGTCTCCAGCGTGGCAACTGCAGATCCTGGAACTTCTCATATGAGCCAGTTCCTTATAATCTGTTTCTATATGTGCATGTACATCCCATTGGCTCTGTTTCCCTGGAGAACCCCAACAAGTACACCACCCATCCAACCCATCTACTTTTCTCCATCTCTGTGGTCATCTTTCTACTCTAATCCACCATTATCTCTCAGTTGCATAACCTCATTGAATCTCCCAATTGATCTCCGTAGTGGGTTAAATTGTGGCTCTCCCCAAAAGATATGAACCACTTTGAATCCCTGATATCTATGAGTGTCACCTTATTTGAAAAGCAGATCTTTTCAAATAGTAGATACAATGAAGTTAAGGATCTCAAGATGAGATCATCCTGGATTAACTGGATGGGCTCTAAATCTGAGGACAACTGGCATTAGAAAAAAAAGGAGAAACACAAACACACTGGGGAGAAGACAGAGAGAAGACCATGTGAAGACAGAGCCGAGATTGGTGTTTTGCTGCCACAGGCCACCTGGGGTGAGAGGCACCACCAGAAGCTAAAAGAGATAAGATTCTCCCCTGGAGCCTCCAGAGGAAATATGGTCCTGCTGACACCTTGACTTTTTGCACTTCTCCCCGAAGGAGAATAAGTGTTTGGTTTTTTATTTTTATTTTTATTTATTTATTTTTTTCGCCTGCAGCACCTGGTCTTCCCGGGTGGTCTCCCATCCAAGTACTAACCAGGCCCCCACCCTATGTGTTTGTTTTTTTAAGCCACCAAGTTTATGGTAATTTGTATGGCAGCCCCAGGAAACTAGTAGTTCCTTCCTTCCACTCTTGACCACTGGGATTCATTCTCTTCCCTGAAGTCAGAGTGATCTTGGAGCAATACAAACCCGATGATAACTTCCATTGAAATACAATATTAAAAAAAACACACTTAGAGTAAACCACAAACCCCTTCTCCCAGCCTATACAGCCCAGCTGGACCTAGCCCTGGCTATCTCTTGGCTCTGACAGCTCTCACACTACGCTCCTCCTCACTGGGCACACTCCCGTCACCAGGCCATCGGCCATCGTCTGAAGCACACCAAGCTCTCTCAGACCTCAGGGTCTTTGTTACTCTCTTTCCGTCTCCCATGGTACTCTTCCCCCAGCTTGTGGGGTTGGTTCTTTGTCATGGTTCAAGTTTCAGTTTAAATGTTACCATCACAGAAAGGACCTCCCTGCCCAATCTAAAATGCTCTCCGACCTTACCTTTGTACTAACCATACTCTCACTATGCTATTTGAAATTAACTTATTTGTTTCCTTATTAAATCTGTTCCTTGTCCTCACCATGAAGTAGGGACTGGGCTTGTTTTGTTTCCCACTGTACCCTCTTTTGACAAATGATTGTAAATGCATACTTGCATTACTTACTTTCCATTCACTCATTCACTCAATAAATGTATATTAAGCACTTATTTTGTGCCAAGCATATATCACAGCCAAGGTCAGTGGCAAATGTCAGGTTTTCCTTTAAACATAAATTTTATTTATTTTTAAAATTAGGTAATACTTTCAATAGAATAAAATTCCAAAGGTAACCCAGCTATTCAGTTGAAGACTCTGTGCCAGTTATTAAGTTATTGTCTGGCAGGTCCAACCCACCCTTTTATACTCAGCTTTTGGATGCTGAGCCTGGGGCTCTGCCTAGTACGTTTCTACTTTGTCAGCTGCCTCATGTGAAACTCTCTCACATGTGAAGTCAGAAAAGGAAGAAGAAACTTGCTCCTTCTGTGGGCTTCCTGTCTGCTTCCTGCACTGTGAACATTACCCCAGCATCACTTCATCCTGCCTCCCTGAAGCACCAACTGAATCCAATTTGTACTTCTAACGCCAGCTTCAGTGCACCCGTCTCGAGGGCCCAGCACCAGTCATGGGTGCCCCCTGCCCCAGGGATCCCTGTCCTCACACATGGTAGGCATTCCCCTCCCTGATCTCTAAATTTTAATAATTAATTTCACTGAAGCTCTTCCCTTTCGTGGGTGCTAGCGGCTCCTGCAGTTGTTACTGCCATGAAACCTTGGAGTGTTTCCCCTTTCGATTACCTGGTTAACAATTTTGCATCATGTTAACATTCTTTATGTTAAATTCTCTCTGATGAAATGACTACTGTGGTAGACCGTGGCTGATTCAGCCACCTTCCCACATCGGTCCTTCTTCTCCCTAGAGGCTACCGACAAACCAGTTGCTTGTTATTATCCCGAGATCAAATGCATTTTTTGTCAGACAGTCTTATCAAATATGGAATAAGATAAAAACCATCAAACTTGGTAAGAATCAAGGTAATAACAACCAACTTTTAGTATCAGGCCCTGTGTGAAGTACTACTTCACGTGGAAGATATTATTATTCAACCCATCTTACAGATGAGAAAACTGAGGCGAAGTGATTAACTATCTCACTCTAGGTCACACAGTGAATGTCAGAACCTGTGTTTGAATCTAGGCACACTGGTTTCAGCAGCTTCACACTTAACTACTTTACAATATTGCCTCCCTTGTGTGGGGGGGGGGAGGGGCGGGGACGGTGTCCAGAACTCGGGCTTTAAATCTGAGGCAGGTGATTTGATTCCTACTTGAGCAAACTACCTACACTCTTCTTTGGACCCAACATGTATAAAATAGGTAAAAATAAATATACGCCTCATAGGGATTTTGTAAGATTAAGTGAGACAATATATGAAAGCATCTAATACAGTCTGTGGCATGGGGTACTACTTCTCCATGAAGGTTAGTTCTTATAATTAACATGATCACTATACTTTTCCTGTTCACTCAGTGTACCTATTTTTCCCTCTTTTAACACATGTAGGCAGTGGTGTGCTGGTTCATGTTCAACAACTAGCTTTCCGAAATTAAAACAAAGCCCTATCTCCTAGGTTTTACTGATTTCCATGGTGTCGCCACTCCCACCATGGCCAGTTCAAGCTACCAACATGATGACGGCTGGTTTACAAATTTCCTGAAAATGTATCATTCTGCTCTTGAAAGCCAGTAGGAGGGGGTCCAGCACACCACACCACACAGGTCTTGGTGAGAGACCCGAGATTCGAGTCTTCTTTGTCTAATGAGAGGCTCAACAACATCCAGCTTACCACTGCTTAAGATTCAGGAAGGTGGATCCGCACCACGGAAAAGCCCTAACTTTTGCTCATGCATTCGTGCATTCAGCAGATATTATTGAGCTTCTGCTATTTGTTGTCCCTGGAAACACTTATTCAGGAATGAAAACCTGCCGCTGCCCTGTTGAATGGGCTTTGTCCTGGGCCGTGCGCCCATTCCTGTCCAGGGAGCGTCCTTTTCCCTCCTCGGCCCGCCCTTCCTTCCTCTCCTCCCACCAGCATCTCTGCAGGGAGTCCAAACTTCTGTCCCTGTAGGCGCCTCTTCTTCTTTACTCCAAACCCTCGCCCACAAAGGCCATCCCTAATGACTTCCCCAGTGCCCAGCTCACTTCAGGGGACACTCTCGTTTGTCTGAGTATTGGTTTACCAGATCACCTGTGTCCCCACAACCTTTCATTAACTGTGCCCTTGGCCTTTCTATCTGCCTAAGATGCAGTATCACCCACTAGACATTTAAGTCCACTGCAGACCAAATGAAAATCTTGAGGGACCCATGTGGTGTTATGTAGCCATTTATAGCAAGTGTTGGGGAGTCAGATGAACCTAGGCTCAAAACTCAGCTCTGTCATTTACCAGTGCTGTGAACTTGGGGCAGGCAAGTTAACCATTTAAAAGCTTCATTTTCTTTCTCGTCTTCCTTCCTTTTTTCTTTCCTCCCCATACTTTTCATTTTTCCCTTTCTTTCTTTCCTTAAGAGTTGGTGGCTGCCTTACTTTGTTCGGGCTGCTATAACAAAAAGGCACAGACTGGGTGGCTTCTAAACAACAGAAAATTACTTCTCACAGATCTGGAGGCTGGAAGTCTGAGTGAGACCATGGTGCCAGGACGATTGGACTCTGGGGAAGATCCTCTCCGGGACTGCAGACCAACAACTTCTCGCTGTGTCCTCACATGGCAGAAGGAACTAGGGAGCTCTCTGAGATCTCTTTTATAAGGGCACTAATCCCATTCATGAGGGCTCCACCTTAATGACCTAAGCACCAACCAAAGGCCCCACCTCATAATACCATCACATTGAGCACTAGGATTTCAACATATGCATATGGGCGGACACAAATATTCAGACCATAGCAACGACTATATCTTTAAGTTTTGGTCAGTTTTTTTCTTGTCAAAGTACCACATGTACATGGTTTAGAGTCAAGTACTTTTTCAAAACTTATTTTAAAATGGCGCATCTCCCTATTCCTATTTTCTCCTCCCCAGAGGCAAGTACTTTGAAATCCTTTAACTATTTATTTTGGTCATTACCTTTGCATATCTAAATGACTTAATTAAATTGCTACTTCTTGATTTTTCAGTTTTAAGCATTATCTTTGGCTTCCCACTACGGAACAGAACCATATGTATCATAATATAAATTGCATGTATTTTTTTCTGTCAGGCAATACTCTCACATGGAGTAAAATCAGAAGGTCAAATCGTTATCTTAGAATTCCAGATTGGAACATAAGGATTGCTTCTTTCGCATCTTTATCCCTTCCCATCGTGTACATGCTCCCTGACCCTCTTCCTCTCTCCCAATATAGTTACATCTAATATTTATTAGATCACTACTCAGCATTTATATTATTGTGGAATGCTGTTCATACTTGAGCCATGCAGTATGCTATGAATATTTTTCCTTCCCTCTATAATTGTTGTCGTCCCTGAAGGTAATACTTGGCCTGATTTGTTTGTTTGTTTGCTAAGTATTCGATATGATTATCATAAATTCAACCCAAAGAATCGCTAATTA
>NW_011888915.1:927179-929683 GCF_000151845.1 Pteropus vampyrus
CGACTATATCTTTAAGTTTTGGTCAGTTTTTTTCTTGTCAAAGTACCACATGTACATGGTTTAGAGTCAAGTACTTTTTCAAAACTTATTTTAAAATGGCGCATCTCCCTATTCCTATTTTCTCCTCCCCAGAGGCAAGTACTTTGAAATCCTTTAACTATTTATTTTGGTCATTACCTTTGCATATCTAAATGACTTAATTAAATTGCTACTTCTTGATTTTTCAGTTTTAAGCATTATCTTTGGCTTCCCACTACGGAACAGAACCATATGTATCATAATATAAATTGCATGTATTTTTTTCTGTCAGGCAATACTCTCACATGGAGTAAAATCAGAAGGTCAAATCGTTATCTTAGAATTCCAGATTGGAACATAAGGATTGCTTCTTTCGCATCTTTATCCCTTCCCATCGTGTACATGCTCCCTGACCCTCTTCCTCTCTCCCAATATAGTTACATCTAATATTTATTAGATCACTACTCAGCATTTATATTATTGTGGAATGCTGTTCATACTTGAGCCATGCAGTATGCTATGAATATTTTTCCTTCCCTCTATAATTGTTGTCGTCCCTGAAGGTAATACTTGGCCTGATTTGTTTGTTTGTTTGCTAAGTATTCGATATGATTATCATAAATTCAACCCAAAGAATCGCTAATTACGAGTGTCCTCTCAATAAATTAAAATATGTGAAACATTCTGTCAGCTTCACCTCAGAGAGATCCCTGCTGATCCTCTGGCCATCGGGCCCCGCCTAATTTTTCTGTGGACCTCAGGCATAGCTATTGTCTTGAGGTCTCCCTATACTGTCATCCGGGGCTCCTGTCACTTCCCTCAGCCATCGGATCCACCATTGCCAGAATCTCATATCTGCTTGTAGATCACATCATTCTTCAGCCTCCTCAGACCTCGCATGTCTTGAAAATGCCTAATTCTACCCTTTCCTTTAAGTGATCATTTGGGTGAAGAATTCTAGGTTGGAAATAGTTTCTCTTCAGAATCCTGAAGGTATGGCTTCTTTTTTTCTAAGTTTCAGAGTTGCTGTTCAGTGGCCTGATGTCATTACAATTCTTTGTCTGAAACCTGTTTTTTTTTTTTTTTTCTCTGTGGAAACATTTTCTCTTGGTCCCCAGTTTTCTGAAATTGCACAATGATGTGCCTTGATGTGAGCCTATTTTCATTTGTTATTCTGGTCACTCTTTGAACTCTTTAAATTAAAAATGTCTTTCTATTCTGATAAATGTTATTTAATTATTTCTTATGGTTGCTTTAAACTACGTCATCTTAGCCAAGCTGGAACTTCAGCTCCCAAAATTCTCTTCTCTGGATGGTATTAGGCTAGTGTTGGCCACAGATATGGACATTTTGTGCTGTATCTGGAAGGTGAAAATGAAGCAGCAGTCATATGTGTATGCTCTGAAGGTTAGTATCCATTGTCAGGCACCAAAGCATCTGTTAGCTCATCTATTTGGTTTGGGGCAGCACTGAACATGCAGCTCCATTAGCTCCCACCATATCTGTTCCTTCAGCTTCTCTACCTTTGGCCAGTGTGTTTGTAGCTCTGTGGTAGTGAAAGGGTGCCAGATTCTCCATGGCATTCAGAGACAGACATGGTTTCTAATTTGCTCTCTTGTGTTCCACCTTGTCTTTGCTCTTACCGTATACAGCCTTCCTTCCCAACTGCCAGGGTAGAGTTTAGGCTCAACACTAGTTGCAAAGGCAACGGTCTGCATACACTGCTCCACCAGCTCCATAACTGTGAGAAGCCTAACCCCTGTAACAAATTTCTGATCCTGTATCACTTACAGTGATTCTGCTTCTCTGTTCAAACCCTGACTGATTAATTTCTTTAATGATTTATTCACCTCTATTTTCTCTATTCTTTTTTTCTGGAAACCCTATTACCTGAAGATTGACTTCCTGGATAGGTCTTCCACTTTTCTAATAGTTTCTTTCTTATTTTATTCCTCTTTGTCCTGATACTCTACTTTCGAGGAGAGGTACTCAGTTTTATTTTTCAAAAATTCTATTGAGTTTTTATTAATTCTATTTATAATTTCCTGGAGTTCTTTAGTCTCTGAATATTCTTTTTCTGTAGCATACTGTTCTTTTTTCATGGACAAAAATATTTTAACATTCTAGACATAGTATGATAGTTTTTTAAAAAAGATTTCTTCTTTATGCACTACTTAATTTATTTCTATCAAAACCCTTTGTTATGTTTGTTTTGGTCTCTACATTTTATTTGGCTTTTCTCAAATGTCTAATGACCCTTGCTTGTTTGTATTTAAGAATGAGGTACTTATTGGAAGCTCTATGAGTATGGGGCTTACTAATTTTTGTTGTATGTTGATCTGGCTGGCTCCTTCATTTGGAAACTGTTGATTTTAGTATTCTTTATCTTTCCTCTTGGGCTAGTTAGAGGTACCCCAGAGAAGGAGTTTCCAGTCTCCTGCCAGGAGAGTTCGACTGGATGCTAGCTTTCTGGGAACCAAGGTAAG
>NW_011888915.1:929733-943683 GCF_000151845.1 Pteropus vampyrus
TGGGCTAGTTAGAGGTACCCCAGAGAAGGAGTTTCCAGTCTCCTGCCAGGAGAGTTCGACTGGATGCTAGCTTTCTGGGAACCAAGGTAAGAAAGAGGGCTGGAGATCTCTGCATTCAGAATGTCAATGTTGCTTGACCCCTCTTTCCTCATGATACCCTCACCCTCAGTTGTAGGGTTTTCTTTAATCCAGAGTCCACCCATTCTGCTCTCTCCTGAGAAGAAAGCTCAGTTGCTAAGGTGGGGAAGAGAAAGTCATGTGGCTGACTGGAGTGGGAAAGGAGATGTAGGGTCTACTGGTTCTCAAATCAACTTTTAAAGAGTCCCTTATTTTTAGCTCTATCCACCCTGCACTTTAGTATATAACTAGTGCTCCCTATCCTAAGCCCTTTGGGAATGTCTAAACTATAATCTGGCTGCTCCTTGGCTTTCTTGACAGCTGATTTAGGATACAGCTTTCTCAGGTCTGCAAAGCCCATTAATATTCATTTCAGCTTCCAAATTTTTGTTGGTGTGAGTTCAATGTCTATTTTATTTACCTTGTAGGTTTATTAACTTTTTTCATTATTTATTTATTCTACAAATATTTATGAGCCCATATTATGTGCCAGACATTGTCTGGCTTTTTGAAAAATGAATTTACTCTTATAATGGAGTTTTGGATGGGGCAAACACATTAACGTATATTCAGTCCTCCATCTTTACCTGGAAGTTAAAATTTCTTTCTCTCTGTCTCTCTCTCTCTGTCTTTGTTTCTGTCTCTCTCTCTGTTTCTCTCTCTCAATCAGTTAAAGAAGAGGAGTAATAATAGTTACCTATGGGCTTAGGAAATAATTACTTGAGATAATGCATGTAGAGTACCTAGCACAATGCCCGGGACTTACGTGCCAAATAAATTATTAGCACTATGGTTATTATTTTAGTTTTTACTGGGATAAGGTAGATCCAATCTGGATGGTTAAGAATTATATAGATATTTTGTTTGTCGAGGGCAGTTATGTTCAAGTAGATTATGTACATTGTGGATTATTTTGCAAATTTTAAGTTTTTGGCTGACCTTCCCTACCAGACCATTATAAATATGCCCAGAGGATACAGTCTCAGCTTAAGGAGAGCCCACATGCAATTTGGATGGTGTCTCTGCTAGGAGAGGAAACCTTACGTAATGGTCCAAAGTCAAATAAACATCATTCTGAAATTTTCACTATTGGTCCCCTCCATTAACATGACATTTGAAATTTGTTCAGCAAGTGACACTTTAGAAAGTACTGCTACAATTATTTTCATGTCGACCCTGACAAGTGGGCAGAGCTGGTGTACGATTCCATTTTATAACTTAGGAAACTGAGGCACCAAAAAGTGATGGGCCTTGTCTACTGATGTGTAGCCTAGATTAGAAAACAAGATTATTCCTTTTTTTCTCTCCAAGTCTACTAAATGAGAAGAACTTGAGTCCTGAACTTTCACTGAGTAGTCATAATGAAGTCTAGGAAATAAATGGTTTCTATAGGTCAGGATTCAAGGAGGTCTTGGCTGGGCAGTATGTACTTGGGGTCTCTTATGTGATTGCAGTCACATGGCAGTTAGGACTGCAGCCATCTGAAGGCCTGACTGAGGTTGACTCACATGCTTGGCAAGTTGGTGCTGGCTGATGGTTTAGGGTTGACATATGGCTCTTGTATCAGTTACCTAATGCTGCATAACAAATTATCCCTAAATTTAGACATTAAAATCACTCATCTTGGTTCTTCTTTTCTTTTTCTTTTTTAATAAAAAAAACGAGAGAATATAGTGGGTTGGTTGCAAGATAAAACCTACTAGAAAACAGCATAGATGACAAGGATGTGGAGCAACAGGAACAACTGTCACTCATTGCAGGTGGAAATGCAAAATGAGATAATTCCTTTGAAAGGCAGTTGGCAGTTTCTTATAAAATTAAATATACTCTTACCATTTGATCCAGTAATTGTGCTCCTTGGTTTTTATACGAATGAGTTGAAACTTATGTCTCCATAAAAACCTGCACATGAATGTTTGTAGCAGCTTTATTCATAATTATCAAAACTTGGAAGCAAACAAAGAGATTCTTCAGTAGGTAAATAGACAAATTATGGTACATCCAGACAATGGAGTACTATTCACTGATAAAAAGAAATGAGTTATCAAGCCATGAAAAGACATGCAGGAAATTTAAATGCATATTACTCAGTGAAAAAAAAAGCCAACCTGAAAAGACTACACATACTGTATGATTCCAATTATATGACATTCTGGAAAAGGCAGAACTATAGAGAAAGTACAAAATCAGTCTGTGGTTGTCAGGGTTTTAGGGGAGAGAGAGATAAGTAGGTAGAGCACAGGGGATTTTTAGGGCAGTGAAACTATTCTGTATGTATTGTAATGGTGGATGCAGGGCATTATACATTTGTCAAAACCCACAGAATTTACAACACAAGGAGTGAACCCTAATATAAGCTATGAACATTAGTTAGTAATAATGTATCAATATTGGTTTGTTGATTGCAACAAAAATACCTCACTAATGCAAGATGTTGATAATAGGGTAATAATGTGGGAGAGGGGAAATAGGGCATATGGAAATTCTCTGTACTTTCTGCTCAGTTTTTCTGTAAACCTAAACTGCTCTAAAAAGTTTCTATTAAAAAGAAAAAGAAAAAGGATGGGGCGCTGAGTGGGCTGATTACGAGATAAAACTTTTCTAGGAAAACAGCCCAGATGTCCCTGTGAGTTTTGTGCTGCATATTCTTTGAACAAATCAATATGGAGGTAAAAATGCTTTCAGGATAATGATGTATTTGAGATAATATCCGCCCCATCCTGAAATGAGAGCCTGATTTGGGTAACTTAGAGATTGTCTAGAGATCTATATTTTTAATACATTTGAGCCAGAGGAAGAAAGAGAAGCTATTTGTGTTCATACGTTTTTTCTCCTGTTCTCTCTCTTTTATTATCATTACAATATTTTGCTTCAAAGCTTGTGCCATGAAGCCCCAGAGACCCAAAGGAGACCGGAAACCTGTTCTAAAAAGACAGAGTGAGTCATGCTCAATGAATAGGGATTTTCACAGAGGGGCATTGTTCAACGAAGCCAGTACTGATACCCCCAAGCCCCCACACCCACCTTGGTGACTCACACCATCGCCTTTAGATTGGAAGTGCCGCTGAGGGCACTGAGCCCACAGAGATTCCTGGGAGGTTGACAACACCTCAAAAAACCCAACCAGCCACTGACCATTGGCACTGCCACACGTAAACTTCAGGGAAGAACTGTGCCTTGTGGCCGCACCAGCACCAATCCCCACCCCCAGACATGGTGCTCAGTAGTTTATGAATCTCTTACAGAATGCTCTCACAAATTTTGTTCTTCCTTGCTGAACACTTTCTTGTATTAGGTGTTGTGCTAGACATTGGGGTACAGGGATTAATAAGGAATAGTCATTGTCACCAAGTGCTTATACGTTTTTGCTGTACTTTCAGAGAGATGAATGGAGCCCCGGCACTGGCATAGGAACAGTATAGAACTCAATGCCAATATGGTGGGCATTTTCTCATGTCTGCAGCATCCATTCTGCTAACAGGCCCTGATACTCCTTTGGGTCAGTCCTGCCTGCCTATGCTTAGGTTTGGTTGGAATTGGCTTCCAAGCATAGCTCCAGGGTTGGATCCTGATTCCTGAATCAATCAATGTGTCCCATCCCATGACCATATTGTTGTTTTGAGAGGGGTACCTGTCCCCAATTCAAGCCAAAAGCAGAAAAGGAATCTCAACCTGTGTAGAAGCCACTAGAAAAACCCTGTTCCTTCTCCTAGAATGGGAGGCGTAGAGACATAATTTGAAACTGTAATGACTATTCGATTACCATGGAGGATGAAGCTGACACTGTAGGAGGCAGAGCAGAGAGACAGAAAGAAATGAAGTCCTCTATGATATCACTTACAATGTTAGATCAAACCTCACCTGAAGGCAAATACTTACGACTTTTTTAGCTTCATCAGCCCATAAATTCTCTTTATTATTCAAGCTGGATTTTCCCACCATTTGTAACCGAATGAGTCCTAAGTTATGATGAAGAAATAAATATAGAGAACAGGGTAAGAATAGTGATCGCTGACATTCAGTATGTCTCCAAGAAGCACAAAGAAGTTGACTGCACACAGGTGGCCAAAGAATTAGGGAAAACCAGTGTGTGAAAGTGATAGTGCTCTCTGAGGCTACCCAGCAACGGAACCCTCTCTTATGCTTGGAGGTCCCCCACTGTAAGAATCCTGATGGAGATATCTACCTCCCACTCCAACTCCTAAAGGTTAGGGTGGAGCCTAGTGCCTAATGCTCAGCTACTCACATGCTCCCACTGGGGCTCAGAATCCAGATAGGTGATACAGAGAAGCAAGAAAAAAGACCGTCTCTGACAGTGGCAACTACATCTAGTTTCCAATGGCAGCAAAGATGGTGCCGGTGTCCACTTGTGTAGTTGACAGCATTGGTGTCCTCACCTCATGGGCACCTGGTTTATCTTGATTCTGGCTTGTTTCCCAAGCTTGATTCTTTACTTTTCTGGCAATTTTGTGGGCAACCTAGTAACCTCTAAATAAATCCATTTCTGCCCAAACAATCAGAATAGGTTTCTGGTATTCGTAGGTGAGGACCCCAACTAAGTAGCTAAGGTAGAGATCAGGAAAAGGAAAACTTGTCAGAACTGGTCAGGAGAGATGGTTGTGAAGGTCTCATGGAGAGAAGCAAGCCTCTATGCCAAGTGTAAGGGTTAAGGGGACAGACATATTAGGATTGAATCAAGCTCTGTCATTTATTGCACGAGTGACTGTGCACAAGTGACCTAACCTCTCCGACCCTCAGTGTATGACAGTGGACCTACCTTACAGCACTATCGGGATGATTAAATGAGATGATACAAGTAGCATTCTTAGTCCAGATTCTGGCACAGCTCTGGTCTTTACGGACGGTAGCTATTGTGATTCCCTGTAGCTCAAGAGGTGACCTCGCTTACAGGGGGACTCCATGTTACCCTTTTTTTTGAGTTTACTCATCTTTCCTCTTTCCTCTTCATTCATAGCAGAAGGAGAGAAAATATTCCTGACGTGCAGTGGAAGAAATTTAACTTGGATCCAGGCAGTTGTGTGCTTCTAAATGGGTAACAACCAACTCTCCAGGGAAATAAAAGCAATGATTTGTAGTATTTGCCGATTTCCATGGTGTAAATACTCCCTCTATGACTGAGTTCAAGCAACCGACATGCTGTTATTAAACATGATGGTGAAGAGAGATGTGCTCGGTCACCTTGCATGAACTAGTGTCAGCTCACCACTGGACTCAGGCAAGGATATCTTGAAAATGCTGGGGAATAGGTGGTTCCTAAGCTCTGGGCAGATTGTCAAGACACTCCTAAGTACTGTTGACAGGATGGAGGATGGACCTATGTTATGCTTTGGCTTAAAACTTGAGATTACTTTTTAAATTATACCTTTAACACCCCACACTTACAGCCTGTCCTCTACCAGGCCGTGTCTTTCCTTCTTTCAAATCTCTCCGGCATCCATCTATCCTTCCTTTCCGTGTTCACCATGGCCACCACAGCCCATGGGCTCAGCTCGTCAGCTCCAAAACATAATGCCCTTCAATTTGTGCTAGACTAGATCAGGTGTGCCATTGCTAACCCAGCTTTCAGTGCATCATCTCTGCTCAAGGTTTACTGTCACATGCCTCCAATTTTACTGTTACGTCTGCCGTAAATGCTGCTGCCTTGCCGTCCCAGCCATCACCTGGCCCCCTCAGTCTGTTAGTGACCTGTGCGCGAGTTTCAGATCTTCTACTTATAAGCTCTAGAGCAAATTATAGAATGCTCTCCAAACCTTACCTTCCTTACCTCTAAAGTGCTGACAATAAAAGAACTTTCTTTGGATTGTTTCAAAGATTAAATAATTTTATAAAAGCCTTGATGTAGTACCTGGCCCATTATCAATGCCGAACTGAATATCGGTTCCATGATGACGACAATGGCGGTGACTGCTACTGCTAATGGTCAGTGGTAGCTGGTGGAAGGACGATTTTCCTCCCACCTGAAATTCTTTTTTTATTTTTTTTTAAATTTTTTAAAAATTATTTTTGTTCTCCCACCTGAAATTCTACCCTGCTTTCCTTTGCTGTTCCAAGGCGACTTTTCTGTCAGCTTTGGTTCTATTTCTTTCTGATATGCTTTTGGACTGTACTCATTAGCTCCTTTTCTCTCTGAGCTTCTGAGACAATTTACACCCGCCATGGAACATTTAATTCAACACTGTCCCTTACTGTTTCCTATTGATGTCAACTATGTCTTCCTGCCTCTTCTCTAAGTGGCTTGCAGGGAGTGGCCTCTCTCCTTCATTTTCTCCCCTGAAGGGTCTTGGATCAGCAACCTCAGAGCAGCAGCCAAAGCGGCTGATGCTCTTAACAGTCCAGAACTGTGCCTGGCATTTTACCTGCAACATGTCATTTTATTTTATTTTTTTTCACCCAACCAAGATTTATTTGAGCACCAGCTATGTGCTAGGCAGGGGGGATATGCAGTGAATAAGACAAGAGCCTCTGTCTTCCGAGTGCAGTGAGAGGGGCTGGCCTTAAACACACGAACGCTCAAAGCAGTGTCCAGTGATGCCCGGTGCCAAATGCTGTGAAGGGAAAGAAGAGGATGTGACAGGAGATTAAAACAGAGGCCTGATGTGGATAGGGGTGGGGGTCAAGGCAGGGACATGTAAGTTAAAACTGAAAGGAGTTACTCAGAGGAAGAGATTTTCCAGGAAGTTGGTAGGTGCACTGGCGCTGAGTGGAATGGCTCAGAGCGCTGAGGACGTGAGATCAAGCAGCTAGAGAGCCCAGGAGGAGGCACAGAGCAGCCTGCAATGACGGGCAAGCAGGTAGCCCAGGGCCTGCTGGGCTTCCTAGGCCAGATTGGATATTTCGGTCTCTATCCTAAGAGTGGGAAACATTTCATCCTCTCAGAAATCTTATGAGATGGCTGCTATTATCAGCCCCATTTTTTATTGGAGGAAACGGAGGTCCAGAGTGATTAAATTATTTGCTCAGGGTCATGCAGCTTGCCAGCAGCACAGCCAGAATGCCAGTGTTACTCATCCTGACTAGGACCCCTCAGGCCTTCAGCAGCTCCCTGCTGAGTGATTGAGGGCAGCACTGACCACTGTAGCACCCTCCAACCCCATCCTTCCAAGACGCTGTTTGGGAAGGGCTCTCTAATTGGGGCTTTTCCCTGTGGAGGGCCAGCGTGAGGCCCACTGGGAAGCATGAAACCAGTTTGGGGGAGTAAAGACTTCAGCAATTCTGATGACATATCTGGGGGTTTAGGCCGCAAAGCGCTAGGTCTTATGGTCTTCCTAGGCTCTGCCGAGCTAAAGAGAAATCTCTGCATTTTATTTTGTTCTCCTCAAAAGTCTGGGCCCCTGGTACCAAGAAAAGCAGGTGGTGGTTTATGGCGAGTGGTGGCCATCTTCAGTTTAGCTGGACTGGTCTTGGCCAAGCAGCCAAGGCACAAAGGGGCTTGAGGAAGTCTAGTGGAGACAGGATGTACTTGGGAATCTGTGAAATAGGCTGCGTTTGTCTTCTCGACTCCTCTGAGTGCCCTCCAGTCTAAGACCTCCTTCCTTTCTCACCGCCTGCAGGGAGATTTGCTCAGGAGCCCCTTCCTCGGGCCTCCCCAGGCCTAAGCATTCCCAGCCCAGCCTCCAAGGCCCCTCCCGGAACATTAAAACATACTTAAGATGTTAATAGGTGATAATGACACCTCTCAGGGCCTGGGACTCTGGTGGTCGTTAAGGGTGGGAATTTCAGGCACCAAATGGAGGTGGCCTTTTGGCCCCCTCAAGTCACCCCGTCACCCCAGGGAGATAACTCCTTTTATTCCCAGAGTCTTCGTGGTAGGGAGATTTCTTTTCATCTGTCATTAAAATCTCTTGTTTTGTGGAGAGGAAGGAGCTTGCAGCTCAGTGAGGTAGAGGGGCCATCAGACCACTGAGAGGTGGGAAGAAAATGAGGCAATCAAGCCTCTTGTCAGCTTCCTGCCAAGGAGGGTCCCTTTGTTCACCCAGAGCCTGGCCCTTCGGCCACAACATGACCAGAGGCCCTTGGGTCAGGAGGCTGGCCCCCTTTATGGCCTTCTAATGGACATTCCTTCCTGCCACTTGACCAAATGCCCCTGCTTGCCAGGGAGGGGGCAGCCCCCATAGTTCTCCCACTGGATTGCTGAAGGACCCCTCCCCCCAGCCTCAGCCATGAAGAAACTAGCACCTCTGGGCTGGAAGGGGAGGATGTGCCTGCATTCCCACTGGCTCTTTTGTCTGAAAGGACAAGAAGGCTCCCTGACACCCCAGCCCTAAGGAGGTGCTCTCTGAGCCTCTCTCTTTGTTTTTTGGTTACTGTATGTTCACAACCATTCATGGCTTCCCCATGTTGTGTGTTGTAAACTCCACCATCATTTTGTCACTACAGGTTGACCTCGGTTTCCATAATGTAGAAATGGTATCAAAAGGCTCCATGAGCCACTGAGCCCTACACACACACACACACACAGACACCCCAAACAATGCCTTTAGTTTACCCTGATCCCCCTGCCTTCTTTGACTTCATTTAACTCCTACCATGCACCTTGAATCTTTCCCTCCTTTTTCTGTCCTCTTTGCTAAGTGTCTACTTGGCTAATCCTTGACCTGTCTCCTGCCTCACGAATCCATCCTGTGAATGGCTAACACAATCATTTCCCTAATAAAAATTGCTATGCTACCTATGAAGCATAGCATTGAATATGTAATAATTATGGCTAACATTTAGTGACAATGTCCTGTGAGTCTAGAAGTCTACTAGAAGCTTTCATCAAGCTGTCAGTATTACCTCTATTTTGCAGTTGAGGAAACAGGTTGAATAATTTGCCCAGTCACACAGCTAATAAATGGCAGAGCTAGAATTTGAATGCAGTCAGCCTGGATGCAAAGTCTGCACTCCTGGCCATCATTAACACGGAATTTTAAAATATTTTTCCTAAGTGGTTATTATGAAGAAAGCACTAGCTTAGACACCAAAGGCATTTAAACATGAGTAGGATGAAACCTGCTTCCTCCTGCAGTTCCTACCTCAGGAAGTTGATAATAGATAGGAAGGGTCATCTGGGAAGATGGATAAGACAAGTCCATACATGACCAGCTGCAGGAGAGGGCAGAGTACGTGCTGCAGAGAAGATACACACAGAGGGCCTTTCATACAGAGGATGGAGAAGCCACATCCGGTTTGGGAGACTCAGGAAGTCAGGAAGAGTTCCAGGGAGGCAGTTGGGTGGGTATGGTTTGGAAGGACAGATAGGGTTTGTGGCCGGATCCTAGGAGTGATGAAAGATTCGATTGGAGCAAAAAAGATGGGTCTGATGCCTGAAAACTGCAGATTGAAGGGTGAGAGAATCAGACCAGAGACCAAAGTACCCTGACCACAAGATACATCCCTGAGAACAGAACATGGTAGTTTTAGACAATGGGCTCTGGACTGCCTGGGTTCTAATTTCTGCTCTAGCATTTCCAGTGCTAAAATCAAGACAAATAACATAACCCATCCCCATGTATCAGTTTCCTCATCTGAAAAGTGGGCATAATTCAAGGCCAAGACCAAGGTGAGGTGAGGTACTTGCCTTGAGTACAAAATTTTAGGGGTACCCCTAAAAAACTCAGTGACCAAGATTTAAAATACTGCATTCAATTATTATTTTGAATCAAAATCAGTGCAAAAAAATCCATGATGAACAAAATATTAAGAATTTAAATAAAGAAGGGCCGTAGTGAGCCATACTGGGGCCTAAGGCAAAAGGAAAAATCAGTAATACTGATCCTGTTTTTAATTAAGATAAAAGTGCTCAGTTCACCCTGGTCCTGGCCCTGATAACGCTAGACTTCCAGTGGCTGCAAGAATCAAATGAGTTAATGCATAGTGAGCATTTGGCAGGTCATCTGGCAAGGGAGTACATCATAGAGTCTAGGAGTCCAAGGCCTGTGGTTGGGGTGAGATGGAGCTGTTTGAACACCTGCTCTGCCACTTTCCAGATATGAGATCTGGGCATGAGCCTGTTTCCCCATCTATGAATGGTGAGAGTACCTTAGCTTGCTCATCGGGCTGTTAGGTAGCCTAGGATGAAAGATGCAAAGTGTTTCGGGTAGTATTGGCACATAGCCACTTTGTGCTCGTAGCAGTACCTGTGATAGCCAACAAGCATACCTGTACACGAGAGGTTTTCTGGTTGTTCCTGACAAATTATTATATTTGTTGGCTTTTTAAAAAAGCAAAACGAAACTTTTTTTTTTTTATTTCATTAGACTTTGGGGTGAAGGGTTTAGTTTTATTCCATGGTCCTCATGTCTTGTATTCCTCTGTGGCATTTGCTTCCACAACCCCCTATGGAGATTAACGAAGTCCTGGATGCTCTGTCGGCAGCCCTGTCACCCTCGCCCCTTCTCTGACCAGGTTGGGATGGGTTCTGGAATGGATTATTTGATGATATTATCACTTGAATGACAGGGGGCCTCGGCCCGGCCATTCCTGGCTCTCATTCTTCCTTTGCTCTCTGCTTCCCACCTGTCCCTTCAGTGAGAGCACTGCCTCCTGGGTGCTGGTAGCCCAATCTGATTACTAGTGGCACCTACCTGTTTGGTACAGTTGAAAGGACTCTTCACTGGTGCTTAGACTGAACCACTGTTATTAAATGACCATTGTTGTTAAAGGGACCCCTTTAAAAATCCATCCCTGCCACTGCCCACATGGGGGCTTGGTAGGTTCTAGAATGTTGCCTATGAAACCAGAAGAGCCATTTCCCACTTATTGTGTGACCTTCAAGGCTGTCTCAGAAATATGGCCTAGAGTCTAGACAGGAAAAAAACATGATACCTCCCCAGTTCCCAAAGGTAGGCCAGCCTGGGCTAGGATCTGAGCTCCACTTCTAACTGGTTGTATAACTCTGATCAAGTCACTGAATGTCTCTAGTCTCAGTTTCCTCATATGCAAAATGATGCTGATCTCAATGGCTCGCTGTGATGATTGAATGGGAAATCAATGTTCATACCTATGTTATCTACGTTAACTCATTTAGTTAGAACATCAATTGAATTCATTCACTCATGCAACAGATACATACTGGGCATGTAATACATGCAAGGTAACTTTCACATAGGTAACTTGAAAAATAAAGTCTATTAATTGAAAAAAAGAAAAGAATGAATCTACCAATAAGATATTGGTTAAACGAATTGTGCTAGAACCACACAGTGGAGTACTATGCAGCCATAAAAATTATGCACTTATATGGAACAATTCATATGTTCAAGGTAATTTTCAATGTTTTATGAGGAAATACAAAGACAACGTAGAACCCCTGCATCCAACCAGTTTTCAAATAGAGGAGGAAAGAAATATGAGCAAAAGATTGTACTGAAGAAAGAATTGTCTGACACAATAGGTACTCAGAAAGTATTTGTTGAATGAATTAAAGAAAGAAAACTAGGCAGACATTAACATTTAGGAGATATCTCCATGGGGCAATCAGGCAGGTTTTCATGGAAGGGGCTGAATTTAAGCTGTCAGTAGGTCAACCTAGTTGTTAAAAGATCTATTCAGCAGGCACTAGAAATACAGCAATATATATGACAGATACTACCTATACATTCAAGAAGTCTACACTTTAACTGGGAAGACACATAATAGCAAATACTTAGGAATAACTAATCATTATGAATGTGATAAGTGCTAGGCAGAGAGGAACTGCACTGAATTTTTCTTTTCTGCTGTACTTATAAGTTAGATGTGAAGGATAAAAGTTTTTAAATTTACAGATAAATTTTAAACTTTGTCACTTTTGCATAGCTGTTACTTGCCAGTGGTACAAAATTTAAAAAACATGAAAGGGAAAAGTCTCTGTGCATCCCTCCCAGAGGCGAGCGATACCGTACCGCCTCGGGTGTGCGGTTAAGCGCACTCATGCATGAGTAGTTACCTAAGTGGCATCATGCCATCCTTGCTGAACAGCGTTGCTTTTTTCTTGGAGATTGTTCTATTTTGGTGAATAATTTTTATGGCTGCATAGTTCTCCACTGTGTGGTTCTATCGCAATTGGTTTAACCAGTATCTTGTTGGTAGACATGTTGTTTTCCCCTTTTCAATGAATAGGCTTTATATTTAAAGCAGTTTTAGATTTACAGAAAAATGAATAGAAAGTAGAGTTCCCATATTATCCCTTCCTCCCCCAATTTCCCCTATTATTGACATCTTGCATTAGTGTAATACATTGGTTTCCATTGACGAGCCAATATTGATATAATATTATTACTTAAAGTCTCTATTTTACATTAGAGCTCACTGTATTGTACATTCTATAGATTTTGACAAATGTATAATGACATATATCTACTATCAGAGTATCGTACAGAATAGTTTCACTGCCCTGCAAATCCTCTGCATGCTACCTCTTCACCCCACCTCCCCTCCCTCAAAACCCCTGGCAAAATGTAGTTTCTTCTAATCAAAGTTATTTGTAGTTCAGCATTCAGAGCCTTTATAACCTGCTCACAACCTTTCTTTATCACCTTGCCCCCTGAACCCTGTACTCTGGCCACACCACGTTGCTCTGTCTGAAACATCACGGCAGTCCCCACCTGGCCTGCATTTCAGGGCTGCTCCTCCTGCAGGGTACACTCAGATGCCACCTCTCTGAAGCCTTTCACAGTCCAGTCTACTCTGCCAGCAGAGTCAAGTTCCCCTCTTCTGTGTGGTTCTTATGTTAATTTAATCTTCCATGCAACAGATACTTAGGGAATATCTTCCATATGCCAAGCAGGGTGCTGATGCTAAGGGTCTAATGGGGACGCATAGCTGAGGAGCCCAACTTCCAAATGTTCAAAAGTTCTCGAAGAAAATAAAACTACTCTCTGGGAAGGGCTCTTGGAGGAGGCGACATTTGAGAAGGGACAGGGGTGAGGGAGTGGGAAGAGTATTCAAAATGAAAGAAACAGCAAGCGCAAAGTCACACAGCATTTTGTGCAAATCTGGAGGAACATTTGTTACACCCATGGCTGCCTCTCTTACTGTCTGAAGGAATCAAATGGTCCTTAGGCATGAGTTAACCTATGTGTGCTCATTGACTAGCCTGCGGTTAGGGACTCAGGGGAGAAAAGAGGGACTGGCCAGGCCTGTCTCTGGGCTTCTATGCTTCCCAGCACATTCTCCACCTCACTCCCCTAGCTGGGTGCTGGAGGCTTTGTTTGCTGAAGCATCTGAGCTCTTGATACCAAATTCCAATTACTTGAGAGAAGGCGAGTGACTCTTTAAAGAGTTCAAAAGCCCCAGACTTTTTATAAATAGCTCGTATCCTTTCACCAGCCCTTAAGTTGGGGATTTATGGCCCACTTCCCCAGAGGCTGAGAGACGAACAGACAGGTTACTTCCCTTGGAGTCCAGGTTCCTACAATTGTGGGATGCTCCCACTTCCTCTTTGCATTTTATGACCTCCTAGCTAGCTAATCCTGAAGTAGGTTACACAGGAAGGAGTTGAATTGTGTGGGGCTGCAGCTGCCTCGGAAACCAGAGGCCAGGACAGACTCAGGAAAGAGCTGGCAGGCAGTGGGGAGGTTCCCAGGGCCTTTCCCCAGAAAGACACCCAGAATGGAGGCCTCAGCTTGACAGGTCCACTGTGGAGTCTGCCAGAGAGGGATAGACAGGAGGCAAAAATGACACTGGTTCATAATCTCATAATCTAGTGGGGCAATGTGGTAAAATTAATAAGAAGCCATTCATCACATAAAAGTGTCACTTTTCATTTTTAGCACACATGCATATTACTTACAGAACTCCAGTGAAGTGGTTCTTATGGCATCCTTATGACAGATGAGGAAACTGAGGCAG
>NW_011888915.1:943733-952979 GCF_000151845.1 Pteropus vampyrus
CCTCTTCTGTGTGGTTCTTATGTTAATTTAATCTTCCATGCAACAGATACTTAGGGAATATCTTCCATATGCCAAGCAGGGTGCTGATGCTAAGGGTCTAATGGGGACGCATAGCTGAGGAGCCCAACTTCCAAATGTTCAAAAGTTCTCGAAGAAAATAAAACTACTCTCTGGGAAGGGCTCTTGGAGGAGGCGACATTTAAGAAGGGACAGGGGTGAGGGAGTGGGAAGAGTATTCAAAATGAAAGAAACAGCAAGCGCAAAGTCACACAGCATTTTGTGCAAATCTGGAGGAACATTTGTTACACCCATGGCTGCCTCTCTTACTGTCTGAAGGAATCAAATGGTCCTTAGGCATGAGTTAACCTATGTGTGCTCATTGACTAGCCTGCGGTTAGGGACTCAGGGGAGAAAAGAGGGACTGGCCAGGCCTGTCTCTGGGCTTCTATGCTTCCCAGCACATTCTCCACCTCACTCCCCTAGCTGGGTGCTGGAGGCTTTGTTTGCTGAAGCATCTGAGCTCTTGATACCAAATTCCAATTACTTGAGAGAAGGCGAGTGACTCTTTAAAGAGTTCAAAAGCCCCAGACTTTTTATAAATAGCTCGTATCCTTTCACCAGCCCTTAAGTTGGGGATTTATGGCCCACTTCCCCAGAGGCTGAGAGACGAACAGACAGGTTACTTCCCTTGGAGTCCAGGTTCCTACAATTGTGGGATGCTCCCACTTCCTCTTTGCATTTTATGACCTCCTAGCTAGCTAATCCTGAAGTAGGTTACACAGGAAGGAGTTGAATTGTGTGGGGCTGCAGCTGCCTCGGAAACCAGAGGCCAGGACAGACTCAGGAAAGAGCTGGCAGGCAGTGGGGAGGTTCCCAGGGCCTTTCCCCAGAAAGACACCCAGAATGGAGGCCTCAGCTTGACAGGTCCACTGTGGAGTCTGCCAGAGAGGGATAGACAGGAGGCAAAAATGACACTGGTTCATAATCTCATAATCTAGTGGGGCAATGTGGTAAAATTAATAAGAAGCCATTCATCACATAAAAGTGTCACTTTTCATTTTTAGCACACATGCATATTACTTACAGAACTCCAGTGAAGTGGTTCTTATGGCATCCTTATGACAGATGAGGAAACTGAGGCAGAGTCTAGCCCAAGTTGCACAGCCAAGAGGTGACAGGTCCAGATTCTGATCTTGGCTTCAAATGCTGGGTTGGGGCTCGGAGGGACCAAGAACAAGGAGAGGTCAGGAAAGGGGGTGGCCTTTGGGATAGGTGGATCAGTTTTTAAGAGACTGCAAAAAAAGGAAGGGCATCCTAGGAGGGGATAGAGGATAGAGCACTATGAAGACTGTCAAGGGACAATGACACTGGGCTGGACCAGTGTTTGGGGAGGCACAAGCCTTCTGATATCTTTGCAGGTCTCTTCCATTGACCACCAGCCTCTCCTTTTTCACAGCCTTTTCTCTAGTTCCTGACCTCTCATCCAGACAGGCAAGGCAGTGGTCAGGAGCATGAGCCGTGGGTTCGAATCCCTCTTACTAGCCATGGGACTTTGGCCTGATGGCTTATGCTTGCTGATCCTCCTTTTACTTATCTCTAACATGAACCTGATAACAGTAGGACTAAGGTGAGCACAAGGCTCAACAATAATAGCTGATATTCTATTCTTTCTGTGATTGTTGCTCCCAGTTGGTGCTTCTCTTTCTCAGGTACAGCTCCTAACTTGTCTTTTGCCTTGCTCAAAAAACCTAGACTGAATATGTAACTTTGGTACTCAAGGCCCCCTAAGGTCTGTTCCTAAACTCCTACAGCCAGAACTTCTTAAGGTGGTCTGAAATCTTCAAAGGAATAGAGGCATATTGTGTTAATTCCCTGTGACACAGTGGAAAGAATACCAGCTTGGGAGTCAAGAGAGCCAGTGTTCAAATCCTGGATCTTCCAGTGATCTGTGTGTGATCTCAGCAGCCTCACCTATAGGAGGGGTCTCTCTCCTCTGCTGGCTGCTCTAAGAGGCTGGTCTCAAGACATGAGTGAGTGCTTCTTCAATGTGTTTCCTTTTCTTTATTTCAACAAATAGTACATTCATTTTATAGCATCTATATAAAAGGAGTTCTGCTAAAAATCCATCATCAAGGGGCTCTCTAGCAGAGTTTACACAACGATGGCCTTGCACTCAGCTTCCCCACTATGTCTGTGTCATGTCTCCTACCCAGATAGCCAGGCTTCCTGAGGATGGGCTCCATGTCTGTCCTGTTCACTCCAAATCCTGGTCTGGCAACTAGACAGTGAGCAATAAAATTCATTGGTTGAATTAATTGTTGAAGAGAAGCTTGAAAGCTGTGTTCAGTGTCCAGGAGACATGTCACAACAGGTGCTATGAATCTCAAAGGCCTCTGAAAGTAAATTCATGCTCCTAAGAGTACAATCGTGACTTAGAATTAGCAGATAAGTCACAGCTCTGGGACCTGGATAGCAATGATTAAAGAGCACATGTGTAGCAAGGAAGGGGGTTCCCTTCTGTGAGCAGCCCTCCTCAGCTCTGCTCTGGTGCTCCTGGCTCAGGGGTTCCTCATCCTCTTGCGGAATGAACTAATGTGTTACCATGTACCTACCATGTCTTCTATCCTTGGCATTTTACAGCTATCATTCTTCTTAATATCAGTAACAGTGTAGGGTGAGAATTATGACCCCCATTTTACAAATGAGGAAAGGGAGGCAAAGAAAAGACAATGGGTGGTGGAGTTGAAATCCAAACCCAAGGCTAGCCCGGAACCCATGCTCTTCGGACTACCCAGTACTTCCTGCGCTGGCCAGGCTAGCCTGCTATGGCTTTCAAACTGTACATCTGTCATTCTTTTCTTGGCACCCATTTCACAGGCTAGCAGGACCACTCTTGAAAGACAAGATCAACTCATCAGAGTTTGTTTCCAGCCTTGGACAAGCCCAAACCGCTCTGCGTGCTGGGCGCTGGCAGTGCTCTGCAGTGTGCTTCCGACAGTCCCCGAAGGGGGTTGAAACTCAGGGCAAGTGGAAACTTCCCCCGATGTGGTGTTCAGGGATGGAATTTTTTTTTTTCTCTCTCTCTCCCAGTTTTGAAACAGTCAGAAAGATCAGGGCTGCAGTCTGGGCTGGGCTCCTCCAGGCTGGATGATTTATTCATCATGGTCCGTACATTCCTCCACAGAAATTTGTTCTAGAGAGAAGTGAAGATACAAGGGAACCCATGGGGCTCTTGTCCCCTCCACCCCTTAACCCTCACCCAGAGGTGAACAATGACAATTCTCCAGATGGCCCCCTACCCCAAGCTGGGTGCTTGATTGCCAAAGAGACAGCATCTGGGCAGGAAGAAACAATTAGCTTCTATTGTATTATTTAGGCTGGAGCCAGAGGGAGGTTAGGGACTCTGGGTGGGAGATTTGCAAGTTTATTAGCTCTCTTCTTCCCTTTTACACATAAGTGTACACTAATCCCCTTGAGCCCTGGGTTGGCTAAGCCAATAGTGAGGTCAAGTTGACCCTCCCACCCTCTTTGAATGCTGGCTTCACTACTTACTTACTATTTGGGTGGCAGTTTGCTTAAACTTTGAAAGCCTCAGTTTCCTTATCAGTTAAGTGACAAAAATTATAGTACCTCATGGGTTTGTTGTGAGGCTTAGATGAGTGAATCCATTTCAAAGGTTTAACATTTAGCCCAGCACACACACAAAAAGACATACTAAATGTAAGCTTTCTCTATTACTGTTGTTGACTGAGCAAACAGTGATTGCTAACCTACTGGGTACTGTGCTTTGTGCTAGGCGTTAGGTATGGTCCATGCCTTCCAGTAACACACAACTAGTAGGAGGACCTGGCCCAGTTACAACACAGCATGGAAGTGAAATGATAGACGAAATATAATGTTAGGAATTACTATATGCCAGGCAATCTTCGAAGGTCGTTACTTATTTCATTTAATCTCTACGACAGTCTCATGAGGCAGGTCTCATGAGGCAGGTCCTATTATTTTTCCATTTTCAGATGCAGGAAATTTTAGAGTGAAGTAACCTGCACAAGGCCACCCAGCTGTTTGAGGTGGGATGGGAAGCCAGGCAGACTATACTGGGTGCCAGAGGGGTGCCTAGCCAGCCTGGGGCAGGAGAAGCTGCACAGAAGAAAGGATGTCTGAGTTGACCTTGAAGGTCCGGTAGGCTAAGAAAGCAAAGCAGGAGGGGGCGGGGAGCAGAGGGAACAGCTTGTGGGGCCTCTCTACTTGGGGCTTGCCCTGCTGCGGAAGGCTGAGGGTCCGACTTAGTTTCCTGTGTCTTTAAAATGAGAGTCTCACTTAGTGGTGTGATGACTGTGAGGACTGAACAAAAGCATGTGTTGTATGTCAAGAGCTTTCCACATGCCAAGGTACAGAGGGCTCAGTACATTTATTCATTCATTCATCCATCCATTATATTTTTATCAAGCACCTACCATGAGCCAGGTACCCCTGTAGGCATTGGAAATATAGTGGTAAAAAAGACAACCTCCATGCCTTCATAGAGCTTACATCTTAGTGGGCCATACAGACAATAAACAAGTAAAAAATATATATATATATAATATAAGAGTAGGTGGTGGCAAAATATAAAATAGGCCAAGGGAAGGCGCCTTCTAGAGGCTGAAGAGGGGACGAATAAGGCCTTTCTGAAGAAATAACAATTAAGCCAAGACCTGAATGAAGGGAAGAAATGAGCCATGCAACTATCCAGGCAAAGAACCACCCAGACTAAGAGACCAGCAAATGCAAAGGTCCTGAGGCAGAAGATGTGTGGGGTGATGGAAGAACCTCAAGGAAGGCCATGTGGCGAAAAGAAAGCGAGTAAGAGGAAGGAGAGTTGGAGGAGATACAGCCAGGGACAGATCATATGGAGCCTTTTGGGCTATAGTGGGGCCTTTAGATATAGTTTTAAATGACATGAGAAGTCACCAGGGAAGGTTTGAGCAAAGGACTGACTTCTGATTTTGTGCTAGGTATTATGTATGGTCCATGCCTTCCAGCAACACCCAATCTCGTGGGAAGAGATGACTCTTAAAAAACTAGTTACAACACAGCATGATAAGTGAAATGACAGGCAATAATAATACCAGGACTTACTACATGCCAGGCACTCTTAACTTATTTAATTTTCACAACCCTCTCATGAGGCAGCTACTGTTATTTTCCCTCTTGTTTAGATACAGTGACTGAAGTGCAGGGGAGTGAAATAACCTGCCCAAGGCCATTTATTCAGTTGGTAAATATTCTTAGTAAATTCCCTCTGGCCACTTTGCAAAGGATCAATTAACTGTAGGGGCTACAGGAGACAGTAGGGAGACCTGTGAGGAAGCGGGTGCAATAATCCAGATGAGAGAGAAGGTGGTGGGTGGCTTGGATGGCGGCGGTGGCAGTGGAGGTGGTGACAATAGATCAGATTCTGGATATCTTTGAATGGAAACCAATACTATTTGCTGCTGGATCAGACGTAGAGTGGGGAATAAAGAGGAACCAAGAATGAACCCAAGATTTTTGGTCTGAACTACTGGGTAAATTAAATATTTACTGAGGTGGAGAAAGCTGCAGGAAGAGCAGGTTGGGAGAGAAGGTTGAGACTTTGGCTTGTTTAAAACATGTAAAAATACTTGTTTACTGGATGGATGAAACTGGCTACTTACTGATGCACCATATCGGCCCTTCCCATACTCTTTGATTGTAGTGAAGGGGCATCTGTCATTAAATGATTGAAAAGAGCTTTTCAGTCAAGTTCTTTTCACACCCTGCCCCACCCCAGGGTTCCAGAGAGAGGCCCATTCTTGTGTGACCTTCTCACTTTGTTTTTACACCTTTGACTTTGTTTTGGCAGCTTTGACCTGAAGGGAGCAATTTCAACTCAACTTGTACTGGGGTCAAGGGGAGGCATCCTGCCTTGAACTCTTTCCCTGGCTCTCCCTGGCCCCTAAACCCTAGCAATTTTTGTATATAGTGGCCCAGGGGGAGGTGGCGGTGGGTTGGGGGCCTACAGGGCTGGGAAGCGTGAAGTCTGTTCCCCAACCCCCGCTTGCTGTCTAAGGAAGCCTGGATGATTCAGTAAGTTGAGACACTATCTTTGGGGAGGGAAATGGCAGGCAGTGGGGTGATCTCAGTCTGGGCCATTTGTCTGCTGCCCCCTGCTCCCATGGAGAGGCCAGCCTCCCTGGGGCTGGCAGCTACTTCCAGCTCTGGCCATATGAGGGGGGCTACTGAGTTTTTAAAAACTGATGATCCAATTCATCTCACTCATGTTTGGCTTCAGCAGTTCCTATAGATTTTCCACCGGATTTTATCTCAAACATCATTTCCTTAGAGAGGCCTTCCCTGACCACTCACTACTTGTATCGTTCTCCACCAGGTCACTTGGTGGAGATTTATTTTCCTTGTAGCACTCTTCACTCTCTAAAATTATCCTGAACATATGTTTCTTATGTAGTGCTTGTCCTTCACTCTGGAATGAAAGTGTCACGATGGCCTCGTCATGACTAGCCCTGGCGCCCAGGCCCAGGCCTGACACATGTGAGGCCCTTGGTCAAGGCTGTTGAGCAGCAGAGTGCTGCAGGGGGGCTGGTCAGCAGGCACCACCTGCTCCTTTTTTGGATCTCTGCTTGCTGTGAGAGGACCCCAAATTATAATTTTTCTTTCTTGTACGGTGGAACCTCTGTTATCTTTATCAGGCAATGAGGGCTCTGAGATAAACCTTCTGTTCAACTCCCAGCACAAGACCTGAGCGGTGAAGATTTACAGACCCCTCCACCAGGAGAGGAAGCCATTCTATCCCTCTTTTTTCTCTTAGGATATCTCAAACCACTCCAGACCCCACCTCCTGTGTCTCTCTCTGGATCTGAGCTCTATTTGTCTCACCCCTCCACCTCCATGTCTCTGTCTTTCTCTCTCTCATCTGTCCCTCTGTTTCTTTATTTCCATCTCCTCTCTACTTTCGTCTATCTCTCCTTCTCCTTTTGTTCTGTCTTCTTTCATTGACTGAGGCTTTCCCTTAGGAAATGCTATACACGCGGACTCCCGCTGACCCCTGACAAGAGTTCACATGAGATAGGTCATTATTGTCCCTATTTTTCAGGTGGGGGATGGATGCTCAGGGAGACTTTGTTTACACAGCCAGTGCATGGTCCAGCTGGGATTTGAACCCAGGTCCTCTGATGCTTATGCTCTAAGCTAGGCCATGGTTCTGACAGAAAACAAATGCTGTCTAGTGAGGACACAGTGACCTCAGGTCCATCACTCCAACAGGCTTTTTCTGAGCAGCACAAAACAGGAATGAGGTGGAAACAAGGCTGGGCAGGCTGAGAGTATGTCAGAATGGGTGGGCTTGTGAAGTCACACCTGTAGTTAACCTCCATGCACACCCTGCTCATTGAGTCTTGCCTGATACGAGACATAGCGAGCCTCTTTGGTCCCCGTCCAGGTGCTACCTGCAGGCCTGCTTGTTTTATTTGTAATCCCAAGGCCAGAGATACTTGGAGAAGTTAGAGCTGGAAGGAAAGCAGCAGCTACAAACTGTCTCTACCAGTTCATTTGTGACAGATGCAAGTGGAGGGCTAACTCCAGCAGATCCCTTTTTGCAAAGAAGCGGTGAGAAGGACAGGAATGAAACTCTCTGCTTATTCAAGCTAACAGAAATACGTGCTCTTTGAACTTCATCATGGAGGGTGGGAGGGCTAGGATGGGTCAACGGCAACCGTAATCTCCCAGAGGGCTCTGGGGCAGCCTTGGGGATAGCTCCTCTCCAGTTTGCCTGGCACGGAGACGTTCTTATTAGAGCAGGGGGGAAAATGCACCGAATGTCTAATGCTTTTGGCCTCACCCACGAGTGGGCTGGTGACCGTTATTGACAAGGCTGGCTTATTCCCTCACGGCCACTGAAACTAAGAGAGGCAGGATGGAGACAAACTCTAACAAATGAGTTATTTATATCTACATCCCAGACCTCAGAAGGAAAATTCCCATACTTAGACATTCCTAGATGGCCTGCGACACAGGATATTTAAAGTAACAATGGGCCAAATTCTTGCTCACATTTTTGGCAGTGCTCCAGTCTGAAAGTCCGAAAGAGAGACTTGTCCGGCTGTATAGCTTTAGCTGGGGCGTGGGGCGGGGAAGCTGTTTCTAATTCAGGACTTATTTAAGATCTGACTTCCCCGCTCCTTCCTGGAATTACAAGGAAAACATGATTTTGATTTTAGAGACACCTTCCATGTAACCTACTTGAGAAGATTGTAGGAGTTGTAGCTCTGTGGGTACCCCCACCTTGAAGAAATGGGAGGAATGTTAAATAAATTAACAAGATAAACTTTGAAAAACCCTAGAACTTTTCCTACATTTCTTTACCTGGGAATGGAAAAAGTCGCAACCTGTGGGCAGTCTAATGGCCAAACTCTGAAGGCTGCAGATGACTGTCTAGAGCTGGACATGGCCCTCTACAAAACAGACACTGGCCCATTTAAGACATGGCTTTGTGGCGTTAGTTCTAAGGAAAATCTCAGAAAGGGTTGAAAATGGTGACTTCTTGTACTTAGAAAGTTGAAGTTTTAGTCAAGATGACTTCTTAAGGGCCAACCCAAGACTGTGATATCTCTAAACATCAGTCTTATTTTTTTATTTAAAATTTTTTTTTTAAGTTTATTGGGATAACATTGGTTAATACAATTATATAATTTTCAGGTGTACATTATCATTTGACATCTGTATATTCTATTGTGTGTTTACCACCCAAAGTCCAGTTTCCTTTAGTTACCATATATTTGACCCCCTTTACCCCGTCTACCTCCCCCCTCCACTCCTACCCCAATAGTAACCACTACTCTATAGTCCTCTGGTAACCACGAAATCCAACAAATTTCAGCTGTACACTTTAACGGTAAGGTATATATAAATTTACTCTGTGTGTTCACCTCCCATAGTTAGATTTCTTTCTGTCACCACATATCTGATACACCGTCTATCTCCCCACCTCTCCTCTGGTAACCACTAGTCTGTTATCCATGTCCATAAGTCTCTGTTCGTTTGTCCTGTTCATTTGTTGCTTTTAGGTTTATATCCCACATATAAATGATATCATGTGATTCTCAACTTTTTCTGTCTGGCTTATTTGGCTTAGCATGATTATCTTGAGGTCCATCCATGTTGTCACAAATGGTAGTATTTCATCTCTTCTTATGACTGAGTAATATTCCACTGTATATATGTACCATA
>NW_011888915.1:953653-955936 GCF_000151845.1 Pteropus vampyrus
CCATATAAATATGGGTTTACTTCTGGACTCTTGATTCTGTTGCACTGGTCTGTGTTTCTGTTTTGCTGCCAATACCATGCCGTTTTGATTACTGTCGCTTTGTAATATAATTTGAAGTCAGGCAGAGTGGTGCCTCCTGCCTCATTCTTTTTTCTCAGGATGGCTTTGGCAATTCGGGGTCTTTTGTGCTAACACACAAATCTGATGATTTTTTAGTTCTATTTCTTTTTAAAAATGCCAATTTTTAATGGGGATTGCATTAAATCTGTATAATGCTTTAGGTAATAAGGTCATTTTAACTACGTTGATGCTTCCAATCCAAGAACATAGATTATCTTTCCATTTCTTTGAATCTTCTTCGATTTCTTTTAATAGAGTCTTATAGTTTTCATTATGTAGGTACTTCATAGGTTTCGTTAAATTTATTCTTAGGTATTTTATTCTTTTTGTTGCATTTGCAAAAGGAATTATTTTTTTCACTTCTTTTTTTGACACTTCCTTATTAGAGGATAGGAAACCTATGAATTTTTGAACGTTGACTCTGTATCCAGAGACTTTACTGTATTTGCTTATTGTTTCTAGTAGTGTTCTTGTGGAGTCTTTAGGGTTTTCTATATAGAGAATCATGTCATCCACAAATAGTGACAGTTTGACTTCTTCATTTCCTATTTGAATGCCTTTTATATCTTTCTCTTGCCTGATTGCACTTGCTAGGACCTCCAATGTTATATTGAATAACAGTGGTGATAGTGGACAGCCTTGCCTTGTTCTTGATCTTAGAGGGAAGATTTTTATCTTTTCACCATTAAGTATAATGTTGGCTAAGGGTTTGTCACAGATGGCCTTTAGTATGTTAAGGTACTTTCCTTCTATACCAATTTTGTGAAGTGTTTTGATCATAAATGGGTGCTGTATCTTGACAAAGGCTTTTCTACATCTATTGATATGATCATATGATTCTTATTTTTTAATTTGTTTATGTGGTGTATCACATTAATCGATTCGCATATATTGAACCATCCCTGTGCCTCTGGGATGAAGCCCAGTTGATCGTGGTATATAATCTCTTTAATATCTTGCTGTATTTGGTTCGCTAGTATCTAATTTAGGATTTTTGCATCTGTGTTCATAAGAGATATTGGTCCGTAGTTTTCTTTTTTGTGTTATCTTTACCAGGTTTTCGTATCAGAGTAATATTGGCCTCATCAAATGAGTTGGGAAGAATTGCCTCCTCTTCGATTTTTTGGAAGAGTTTGAGGAGCATAGGTATTAAATCTTCTTTGGTAGAATTCACTGGTGAAGCCATCTGGCCCTGGACTGTTAGTTTTTGGTAGGTTTTTGATGATTGTTTCAATTTCTATACTGCTGATTGGTCTGACATTTAGATTTCCCATTTCTTCTTGATTCAGTCTAGGAAGGTTGTATTGTTCTAAGTACTGGTCCATTTCTTCTAGGTTATTAAATTTGGTGTTATATACTTTTTCATAGTACTCCTGTATGATCCTTTGTATTTCTTCAGTGTCAGTCGTAATTTCCCCTCTTTCATCCCTGATTTTGTTTATTTGTGTCCTTTCTCTTTTTTCTTTAGTGAGTCTAGCCAGGGGTTTGTCAATTTTATTAACCTTCTCAAAGAACAAGCTCTCTGTTGCATTTATTTTTTCTATCTTTTTTTGTTTTCAATTTCATTTAGTTCTGCTCTAATTTTGATGATTTCTTTCCTTCTGCTGACTTTAGGCTTCATTCGTACTTCCTTTTCTAGTTTTTTAAGATGAAGCATTAGGTTGTTTATTTGGGCTCGTTCTTGTTTTTGGAGATAGGCCTGTAATGATATGAACTTTCCTCTTATGACCGTTTTTGCTATGTCCCAAAAGTTTTGATATGTTGTACTATCATTACCATTTGTTTCTATATATCTCTTGATCTCTCTTTTTATTTCTTCTGTGACCCAATTATTCTTCAGTAGCATGTTGTTTAATCTTCATGTGTTTGTGGTTCTTCCTGCTTTCTTTTTGCAGTTGATCTCTAGTTTCAAAGCATTATGATCAGAGAATATGGTTGGTATGATTTCAAACCTCTTATATTTGTTGAGCCTATCTCTGTGTCTCAGTATGTGGTCAATTCTTGAGAATGTTCCATGTGCACTAGAGAAGAATGTATAAGCAGCTGTTTTGGGATGGAAGGCTCTGTGAATGTCAGTTATGTCCAGTTGGACTAATGTGTCATTTAAGGATGTTATTTCCTTATTGATTTTCTGTTTGGATGATCTGTCCATATCCAACAGTG
>NW_011888915.1:955986-957607 GCF_000151845.1 Pteropus vampyrus
AGGATGTTATTTCCTTATTGATTTTCTGTTTGGATGATCTGTCCATATCCAACAGTGGGGTATTTAGGTCCCCTACTACGATAGTGTTTTGGTCTCTTTCTCCCTTTAGTTCTATAGTAATTGCTTTACATATTTTGGGGCTCCCTTATTGGAAGCATAGATATTAATAAGAGTTATGTCTTCTTTGTGCATGATTCCCTTTATCATTATGAAGAGTCCCTCAGTATCTTTCTTTACCTTTTTATTTTGAAGTCTATTTCATCTGATTTTAGTACCACTACTCCTGCTTTTCTCTGAATGCCATTTGCTTGAAATATCATTTTCCACCCTTTCACTCTGAGTCTATATTTGTCTTTGGAGCTGAGATGTGTCTCCTGGAGGCAGCATATGGTTGGGTTTTGTTTTTTGATCCAATCTGCAACTCTGTGCCTTTTTATTGGTGAATTCAGTCCATTTACATTTAGGGTCATTATTGAAATATGAGGTCTTCTTATAGCCATTTTATCTTTTGCTTTCTGGTAGCTCGATGTTTCCATTGCTTCCTTGTCCTTCTGTTTCCATTTTCTTTATTTTGGTTGCCTTTGTGGGTTTTGCCTCTGGTTTTTCTTGTTTTATGTTATATACTTCAATTCTGAATCTTTGGTGTGTGGTTACCATTATGAATATGAAAAGGATAGTTTTATATATATATATATATATAGTTTTATATATATAGTTTTTTATATACATAGTTTTTATATATATATGGTTTTTTTATATATATATAGTTATATATATATAACTATATATATATATAGAGTCGTCCATTTTCTTCTGTGTGTGTCTTATCTCTATTCCCCTTTGTGAATCTGGATCTTTGAATCTCCCTCCCTTTCAGTCATTGTTGTCTTAATTTGTCCCTATGTATGCTGAATATTCATTACTATCTTGTTATAACAATTCTCTTCTTATTTAAGCTTATAATACCCTGTTCTTAGTAAGGGTTGCACTCCTCTGCTTCTATTTGCCTGATAGTCCTTTACTCCTAATTATGTTTTGTTTTGTTTTGTTTTTTTCGGTCATTTTGTTTTAGGTGAACTGACCCCTTTCAGTATTTCCTGTAGTGCAGGCCTCATAGTGGAGAATTCTCTCAGTTTTTGTATGTTTGGAAAAATCTTAATTTCTCCTTCATGTCTAAAGGAGAGCTTAGCTGGATACATTATTCTAGGCTGGTAGTTCCTTTCACTTAATAGTTTAAATATTTGATTCCATTCTTTTCTGGCTTGTAAGGTTTGCGCTGAGAAGTCTGAGGATAATCTAATGGGTTTATAAGTTATCGTTAACCTTTATAAGTTATCGTTTTTTTCTCCTTGGCTGCCTTGAGAATTCTATCTTTGTCGTTGATTTTGGATAACTTTAATACAATGTGTCTTGGTGGAGGCCTTTTTGGGTTGAGATAATTGGGTGTTCTGTTGAATTCTTGAATTCCAAGCTCCAGCTCATTCCTTATATTTGGGAAATTCTCATCAATTATTTGTCTGAAAATGCTTTCTAGTCCCTGCTTCTTTTCTTCGCCTTTGAGAATGCCCAATATTCTTATGTTTCCTCTCCAGATGGTATCAGCTAGTTCTTGAATTTCTTT
>NW_011888915.1:957657-959327 GCF_000151845.1 Pteropus vampyrus
TTATTTTTCATTCTTCAGTTTCTCTCTTCTTCCTTCTGATTTATTTCTAGATTTCTGTCTTTGCTATCACTGATTCTTTCCTCCATTTGGCTGACTCTGCTTCCCAAGCTTGCTGTTTCATTTTTCAACTCTTGCAGCGTGTTTTTTATCTCCAGAAAAATCTATTCTATTCTTTTTGATAGTTTCAATCTCATTGCTCTGCTTATCTAATTTTTATTTTTTTAATTCTTGAATTTGTCGATATGACTCATTTTGGAACTCATTGAGTTTTTTAAGAAGTATCATCCTGAAGTCTCTGTTATTTAAGTTGCATATTTCTATGTCTGTAAGCTTATTTTCTGGAGATTTTTCTCTTTCTTTCTGAGATGCCTTGTCACCTTGGTTGTTCATAGTGTTTAATGGACTATTTCTCCGCCTGGGCATTAATGGAAGTGTATTCTGCTGTTTTTCCAGAAAGAAGGTTTATTATATAAAGATCTCTCTTTAGCCTGTTGCAAAGAAGGTGCTTTTCTTTTGGTTTCCATTAGGTGATGTCTAAGCCTCTTGGATCCCTGCTTTATATAAAGCCTTAAAATGCCTTTTAAAAAATTTTTCTTGTAGATATTTAATCACGCTCACTACTCTCAGTTTCAGTCCCTCTCAGTGTCAGCAACAGTGTCTGGCATTTGCTTAGATTCCCCTGGGGCTCTGCGGTGATCAGTCTCGGAGGGTATGGGGGGAGGGGCCCTCTGGGTGGGGAGTTGGGGGCTGCGGCTCAGCCTCGGTTTTGCAACTGGGGCTGGTAAAAATCAAATGTTGTTTCTTTGCAGTCCTGTCCCGCTTCTCTGTTTTCTGCCCTGATGACCGGGCCCTTCCGCCCAGCGTGGGGAGCTCACAGCAGTCCCAAGCAGGGCTGTTCAGGCAAGTGCCTGTACCTTCACCCTTCCCCCTCCTCCTGCAGGGAGCTCTGGGGCTGCGAGAGGCAGCTTCTTTATTTCTCCCAGTCTACCTCCCACACCGGGGGTTCTGAACCTGTGGTAGCTCTTATGTGCAGATCACACACTCAGATGTGCTGGTATGCAGTCTGGGTGTTTTTTGTTGAGTTTTAGATCTTCAGCTTATTGTTGTTTCAAGGGGAGAGATCTGGGGACATCTCTCATTCTGCCATGTTTCTCATAAATCCAACTTCAGCCTTATAAAAGTAGAAAATGTATCAGCTCTATCAGTGAGGATACCTTTGAATGCAAGTCACAAAACTTACCCAGCTCAAACTAGCTTAAATGATAAGATTTATTCACTTATATAAAAGAAGTCTCCCAATATATGACTTCAGAATTGGCTAATCAGGCAGCTCAATGATGTTAAAAGGACCTAGATTCTTTCCTTGTTTTCCCATCTAGCTTTGCCATCTAACTTCTGGTCTTATTCTCAGACCAGCTCTCTTTACAGTACTAAGAAGGCTGTAGTTCCAGTATCACAAGACACTATAATGTGTTCCTTTCTTCCTTGTTTCTCATTTTAAGAATGAATAAACTTTTCCCAGAATGCCCAGCAGATTTCTCCTCACATCCCATCGGTCATCACTATATCACATGTCAATGCATGAACCAATCGCCAGCAAGGGGACTGGGGCCAACTCAATTTGATTACACTTAGGGTTTATCCCTGGAGCTGTAGGTAGTTACTTTTTT
>NW_011888915.1:959377-984489 GCF_000151845.1 Pteropus vampyrus
TTTTTTCTGAATCACATGGCAAAGGGGTGAATTCTGGAAGAAACTTGAGGCAGCGAACAAAAAAGGGGAATGAGTATCAATCAAAGTGTCTGCCACACTAGCTATGAGAGGAAAAATTTGGAAGCAACTTAAATGTCCAATAGGGATGGATTCATTTATTTAAAAAAGAAAAAAAAAATTGATAATCTATGTGCCAGGCATTGTCTAGACCCTGCTGACATAGCAGTGAATAAAATTGCCCTGTATGGGGGAAAGACAGTAAATAAGTAAATGAACACATGTGTATTTTGCTGCAAATTAAAATAAGTGTAGTGAAGGAAAAGTCCAGGAGGACAGCAGAAACAGCCCAGGAGGGCCTCTCTGGGGAGGTGACACTTCAGCTGAGAGGAGTGACTCAAGCTTAAGGTAGTGCAAGAGTATTCTGGCAGGAGCAAGAGGCTGTCTCTGCAAGGGCTCAGAAGCAAGAAAAGACTTCTTAGCTGGGGGTGTGGGGCAACAAGACGAGGGTGGAAGAGGTAGGCAGGGCCAGACTTTGGTAAGGAATTTGATTTTCATTCTAAGTTCAATGGGAAGAAATTGAAGATTCTTAAATTTTATTTAAAAACCCTTTTTATTTTGAAATAATTTTAGGTTTACAGAAGAGTTGCAGATTCCCTATATTCTTCACCCAGCTCCCCCTAATGTTAACATTTTACATAACCATACTACATTTATCAAAACTAGAAAATTAACATCAGTGCAAAACTATACAGACTTTACTCTGATTTCACCAGTTTTGCATTTAGTCGTCACATCTCAGCTTTTCCTAGTCTGTGATGATTTCTCAGTCTTTCCTTGTCTTCTATGGCCTTGGCATTTTTGAAGAGTACTGGTCCAATATTTCATTGAATGTCCCTTAATTTGGGTTTATCTGCTGTTTTCTTATGATTCGACTAAGGCTATGAATTTTGGGGAAGAATAGGAAAGGTGACATGCCCCTCTTGTCACATGATATGACATCAATGTCACTTATACTGATGATGTTTAACTTTGATCATTCGGTCAAGGTGGTGTCTGTCAGATTCCTCCACTGTAAAGTTATTATTTTTCCCTCTTCCATGTTCCATGGTCTATTCTTTGGAGGCAAGTCACTAAGTCCAACACACACTCAAGGGAAGGGAGGAACTGCACAGTGTTAGGACAGTGACAAGAAGGGTTCGGATAAATAAATGACCGTCACTGTGGAATACACTTCTCTAAGTAGTACAGACCTGGAGCTGACGACCCAGTGAAAGTTGTGTATCTTAAAGACAATAACTGTCGTGTTCCCTCCTGTTTATTTTCATGGTCATCTTTAAGGCCAATGCTACACCATCTAGGATTCTGCCCTGACTCAGAGATATGACCTTTGGTAGGTCTTCTGGGGAGAGAGGAGTTTCTTGCGTCCCCCAGTGACGGCCCTGACAGGCTGACCTCTGTGCATCCTCTCCTTGTCCCCATCACACACACACTCTTGTTTTTGACCACTGGCCTTCTTAGGCTGGGTGAACAGAGACAGCTTAGTGTCTAGTGTAGTCCATGTGAGGCTGTGGCTGGATATGGAGAATAAAGCATATCGCAAGGGGAGGTGGCAAGGTCATAAAATAAAATTCCACACAACACCAGCTATTAGAAGGTCCGTGTGTGTTGTTGAGTGGAAAACGTATTTTACAGAACAACTTTGTCCAGTGTGATCCCATTTGTGATTTTAAAGATAGGACAGTGCCTAGCACAAAGTGAATGCTTACTATTAGTGAAACGAATGAATGATGTATACCAAAATGTTAAACTAAATCTGGGAATATGGTGGGGAGTTCAATTTTTTCTGCTGTTTTCCTTTTTGTAACAGTCATGTTATTTTCTAAAAGGATGATATGACTTTTAAAAATGTATATTTTTAAAAAAACAAAATACTGCCTTGATTCTTTTTCCTGAAGCTGATCAATAATCTTATGCTAGCCTGGTCTAAGTGGTGAATGTTCAATAGTGACCCTTAGTAAAAGTTTCTGATAACCATATGTGTTCTAGAAGGGCCAGGAGAACCAAATGACATAAGTTCCTAAACTGGCTTCCTTTTTCTCTCCTTGGGGATGTTCTGTCATAGGCAAGTGGTGAAGGGAGCTGAGGCTAGGAATTTGCCAGATTCAGTTTTGCACACTGTGTCTTTGGCCCCAAAGACCTTCACAGTCCATGAACGATGCTACAGGGATGTAGCTAGGACTTTCAGATCCTCCCACAGGCCAACCATCCCCACAGTTGGCTGGCCAGGCCCCTGCTGACACCCTCTTTCCAGTGTCTGCGGGTTAAGAAAGCAGGGGCTTTGGAGTCAGTCCTGTACAACCTCGGGCATGACTCTAACTTCTAGAACCTCGGTTTCTTCATCTGTCAAATGGGGGTGACGAAAGTACTTATAGTGAAGATTAAAAGAACTAATGGGTAAAAAGCAGTTGGTTGGTATTGTGCCTGACATGTGGTAAATACTCAAGTGTCAGCCATATGAAATGGAAGCTGGTTCTATTATTCATGTTGTTTTGATTACGTAGTGAAAATGCTATATCCTCTCACATGGCTAGCTTTACGGCAGAAATAGTCTGCAGTCACTTGTCCATTCCTCTTTGACTTCCTCTCAGTATATCATTAATGAATTAACACATTTAACAAATATTTATCGACTGCCATGCGTATGCCAGATACTGTGCTGGAAGCTTCTCATCAGGTGTGGGGAACATCGAAATGCTGATCCCTAGGTGTTCAGGACAGTAGGTGTGGTCTAGGGAAGGAGTGTCCAGTCACAGGCCAGTGACCTTGTTGGTTTACCCCAGTGGACAGTTTCTGTGTGCTTTGTGACAAAGGCCAGGCAGCACTGAAGTCCTGAACAAGAGGCTGGGTTTCATACCCTCATAGAACTCACACTCTAGCAGGAGACGGGCTGTGGACAAGTATGTAGGGCATTGAATCGCTGCCTGTTGCAGGAGTGACAGGAAGGAACCAAGTGAGACCAGAGAAAGGAACAAGGAGAGACTGAGAGGGGAATGACTGATAGCTGATGTCACTTTTGGAGAATTTCTTTGTAGGAGACACTAGATCGGCTCATAAATGTTTGAAAACTACCGTTTCCTAGCGAGACAGAAAACCGGGCTCCTGTTCTTGGCTTTGTAGCTGACCCATTGTGTGTGACCTGGGACAAGCCACCCCTCTCAGGATCCCCATCCATATACTGGAGGTAGGTGAATTGGCCCAGTGACTGTTCACATTTTGGGAGGGTCACATACCTCTTTGAGAAACAAAGTATCTCTCAGACAAAAAGCACATACACAGAGAAATTTACCTACAAGGTCAAAGGGCTCCTGTTAAACCCTCACAGATCCTAAACTAAGAACCACTGGGCTCCATGACCTCTGATGTCCTTTCTGGGATTATGACTCTGAGACCTATGTCTGAGTGACATGCCTACAGGGTGATCATCCTTAGAAAGTCCTCTAGATGGGTTGGGGACATTATGTTTTGGGTTAACCTCCTCAAGGAGGCCAGTCAGACTTGACACCAGTCAGCATCAGGAGCAGAAACCCTGGCAGGGCTAAGGGACATCAAGGTGCAAGCACAATGGTCAGTGTGAGCTGGCACTCGGCCCGGGGGGCTAGGGCAGTGGAGGGGAGAGAATGCTATGGGAAGTGCCAGTGTGGAAGGCGTGGTGCCTTCCAGCTTTAGTCAGTGGTAGTCAGTGGCTGCCATGAGGACCGGGGGCCCAGGGGGGTCAGCTCTCTATTTTTCAATAGAAGTTTTAGATCTGGGTTTAGAAACCTCTTCTCAAATGATGACAAACAACAGTTTTTGAAAACACTGTGGGCCAACAGTTTGTGACTTGCCTACATGGTCCAGACGGCCAGGCTGAAGATGGAGAAACTGGGGCTGAGAGGAGAGGAGACCCGAGTTCCTCTATTCTCTGCTCTCTCATGTGAGTCAGGTTTTCATCTCTATGATAGTAATAGAGCCACTGTGTACAGCCACTGCCTAATCCTCCCACTGTTATTAGAACGGCAATGAATCTCCTGAAGTCTGACACTAGCGAAGGCGGCAGAGCAGGCTCCACGCTTCTCCAACCACATTGCCCTAAGAGGAATGTCAGTGACTTCTCAGGGAGCCCCAAGGCCCTGACTGTGCCCACTCTGGGAACGGCCCCACCTGGATGGACACTAGTTCTCTAATCCAATTAAACCCCGGCATCTCAGAGCTTTAGTAATCCAGAGCTGGCTGGAAACCGGTCAAGCAGTAGCTTGGGGAGTTGGGAGGAACATTGTCTGGGGGTCCGAAGCCCCCTGACTCTGCTGCCTTTCACTTCCACCCTAAATGCTTTGGCTCCCTGGTCTGTGCCCCATCCATCTACTCCAAGGTTGGCATAGAGATGAATGTGGCTTTGCCCCGGAAGTAGAGGGGTGGCCAACACCTTTCACTCTTCATGTTTTTCTCTCTCCACCCACCTATAAAAATCACACTTCTGAGTTACCTGGGGCACCTTCTGGCCCCCTCTCCCGTGTAAGATTCTTGCTCCTGGACACCACAACCCATAAATTCTTTAGGTCTGGGGAAGCAATTCTTTCGATTGCAGAGGAAATCAGGAAGGCTGGTCAAGAGCAATGCCATGTGGTAACGGAGGACCCCTTCCTGAGATCGGTTTGAGATGGGGCCCCAATATTTTATATAGGGTATTGTGGTGAGATGGTTATCCCTGGCTTCAAGCCCCATCTCAATTTGTCTGTGTAATCTTGGCTTTAAGATCACCTACTCTACTGACTTCTACAGAAACAAAGGTAGAAAGGAAAACTCTTACTGGGGACAAAGGAAAGTGTCCCAGGGGAGATGAAATTTGGATTAGGTTTGAAGTTAGGATTTGAAGTTAGGACCTTCACATGCAGTGCTGGGCTTTGGAGGAAGGTCCACTACTCATCACCCTCATCAGCTGTGTGGCCTTAGGCAAGCGACTTAACTTCTGTGAACCTGTTTTCTCGTCTGTAAAATGAGACTGATTATATCAATGGAATTTGATTGTTTTCAAGATCGTAAATGATAATGCAGCATCTTTACTTGGAAGCAAGAGCTTTTGTAGTGATTTAATAAGGGCACTTGACCTGTTACCCTGTGAAGATGGCAGGTATTCCAAATACTGACTTCAATTAGAACATCACCTGGAGCTCCATTCTCTTGCTTTGTGGATGGATTTTTTTTGTTCAGGGTCCAAAGCCACTCCCTCCTACACCATGCCCAGTGGGAAGGTGGCCAGTGAGAAATTTACCTGAGTCTTTTTAAGTATAGGAAAGAAAAGAAGCCAGACTTCAGGAAGGAGAAGGTGAGAGAGGAAGGGAACAGGGAGGGTTCCAAATCTTGCAACAGTTAAATGTTAATATAGGTGTCAGCATAGGAAGTGTCTTCTAATGACAGAAGGAAGCGAGGGAGTTTTTCAATCATCTCCTGCTTAACAGATACAGATGTATTCATAATTATCCCTTGCCTCGGGCCTCGAGGCCCAGGTGGGCTCCAGAAGGCCTGTGTTCCTGCCAGACAAGAGTCCTTAAAGAACATCATGTAGACAATTGGAATGCCATTTATCGTGCAAAACACAATAAAACCTTGAGCTCTCTTCCTGTCTCAGAGACCCATAAATTATGAAAATTATACCTGCCCTAGGCCATGGACATATTGTTTTATTAAAGTTCCGATGAATAAACTTAAGGCTCTTAAAAACTTCTTCTCAGCTTTCATCTGGCACACACCTCTAGCACAGAGCTGTCTGCCCGGGTTCTTTTGATTAGTTCACAAATGTTCTTTGGAAAGTTGAGCTCATTTCGAGTTGCAGGTTCAGCAGGCTGGAGGGGCTGGCTGGGGAGCTGCAGGAGTGGTTTGGGGCCTCCCGGCCGGATGACAAAGTTGCCAGCGGGTTCTAGTTGTCTGCAGTCAGAGCTGGGGAACCCCCACCCCCACCTCAGACCATTCTTTGTGGGATGAGCACCTGGCTTTTGCCCTCACAGGGGCTGTGTGGTTATGGGTGTAGAGAGGTTCGAAGTTCTGCTTTCCCCGCACATTTAAATTCAGTCACTGGGGAGTCTTTTTAGTCCACCCTGTGCTCGTTCCCCAAATTGAGATGCTAAACCATCAACTTTCCATTTTTCTGGTCTATCCCTCAACCAAGTATGTGACATGACACAACTTATCTGAACCTCAGTTTCTGCACCTTTAACGGGGAACAAACAGTGCTATCTGCCATGTACATTCAGTACCTGTCAAAAAAAAAAAAAAACATTCAGCAAAGGCTAACCATTATTATTACCCCAAAGCCATTTCAAAACAGGGAAGTGAGAGGGGTAATAGAGATAGTCAGGGAGAGACAGGAAGGCACAGGTGGAACTTTTTAAAAACTCTGGATACTGATTTATTTGAACACAAGCACACGTTCATTCAGCTGTTTCCACAAGAGCTTCTGAGTGAGGGAAACTCTAAGAACCCAACGCCTTGTATAGGATTTTATTTTTAATCTCCAAACACTAGACACAAAGTAAAACCAGGGGCACCTACCCATCAGGAAATGCAAGACTGAATCAATGCCTGGTACCCAGCGCAGACTTCCCCCGCTATCTGAAAATAGAGCATTCCTGTGAATCCTTCTGTTAGCTGAAATGGCATAAAGTGAAGCAGCAGTTACCATTAATTTATATGGAAAATTTTTTGAGCATTCTCAGACCCCAAAAATGACTTACCAAATCATACTAAACATGCTTAATTAAGAGTGTTACACCAAGTGTAACACTCTTATGAGTTCTCTTAGGCTTTTCTGATACCTTTGGACACATTTTACTAACAGATGCACAAAACAAACTGAGAGGAAGCAAAGATGCTCAGACACAGTTCAAAGCTAAGGTGGTCTGATGCTGAGATGCTGAGTATAGTTCCTAGGGAAGGAGCTTGGTGGTACCACCCTCGCTGCTCTGGATGTGTGCTGCCTCTATCAGCTCACTGCAAAACAAACGCTATTTTCGCTTCCACCTTTTTTCATTAAAGCAAAAATGGGTACGGTTTTACAAAGTGGCATAAGCAAACTTTCGAAAAGCAGGAGACACCTGCAATAGGCAATTAAAAAGAAAAGCATCTCTAAGTGCCACTTACTTACCTTGTCAGTGAAGGAAGACGTTAGAGCACTAGGAACCCTTATCCAACCTATGGGAATGGGACAGGCCACATGGTCTAGCCAAGAGGGAAGCTGGAGCCTATCTTTATTCTTAAAGTTGTATGGCAGGCAAGACCACATTGAGGAACATCCTTTGTGCCTTCTTGGGCAGTGACCAGGGGGTCCTTGGAATGGGCTTCGTTGTCTCAAAGAGGAACCTGAGGTTTTCACAGAGAATTAGGAGACATTGCAATTGGTGACCTAGAGAAACCAAGACCTGGACCCCAGGGCTCCTGATCTCTCTCCCTCTATGCCCCTGACCCCCACCATTGTTACCTGTCTGCCCCACTTATTGGTAATAGAAAAAAATCTTTAATTATTGCTCAACTCCTTTTCTTTCAAAAAACAAGAGGCATGTATTCCCATGCTCAAAATAAAAGTCCAGCTTTCACTGTGATTGGCATGTGAATTACAAGTAATGAAAAAGTTCCCTCAGCTACATAAACTGAGAAGTGGCTGGGTCTCAAGCAAGTTTGAGTGTATTTGGGATGGGGGTAGGTTTTGGGAAGCAGATGGAAGGTACATTAGAAGGGTAAAGGCAAGTCATTCATGGATGGAAGGCTTTAGAGGTCAAAGGGATTGGCTTTATACAATATCTGCCAATCTATTGAAAACAGGAAAACCGCCAAAGCTTTGTTTGCCTTCTTAAAGCATGTATGTGCATGAAAACCTGTTTTGGGGGCACCAAGGTATAAAAGCTGCAGAATTTTGGTAAACCGGGTAGGTCAGATGACCCTTCCCACTTCCACTTCTCAAGTTTGAGTTTTATTGTCCCTCTGTTACAAATACATGTTTGTGTAGGGGAGAGCTCGCCAGAAGAGGATCTAGTGGCACCTGGCAGGATTCAGCTTTATAAAGAAAGCGAAGCTTTCCTTCAGTGGTTCTCAGTTCACCATAGAGGCAGGATGAGGGATTGCCTGGACCCAGGAAGCCCTCTCCCCCTGCTCCTTTGTCCTGCCAGACTTGGTATACATTTCCGTCCAGTGAGCATTCTTCGAGAAATGTGGGGCTTGCAGTGTGAGGATGTCGGGGTCGTGAATGACACAAACACAAGAAACGGTAGTCCTGCGTATATTTAACAATATATATTTATATATATATTCTAGATCAGTACATTCAGTTTTAACCTGTTTTTTTCTTCACAAACAGAAGAACTCTTACAATAGTAGACTTTCTAAAATAAATACTATTAAAATAGAGCTTCAAAATAAATATTCTATACAAAGGGAACCTTCTGTGGTAACTTTTGTTGTGGGGTGAGAAGGGACTACAGTGAAGAGGGAAAATGAAGAGATGTGATGGGATGGGAACCTTGAACAGCTTTTCTGTTTGTAACACGAAACCAGACTGTGGGGCAGTGAGAAGAGAAAGCCAGATAAGACACCACACAGTTACCCACAGTGAAAAATGGCAGCGCAAGAATTGTCATCAACTGTCACAGTAAGCAGAGGGCGTGAAAATGCTGACCGAAGGCATGGACCAGAAGGCCGGTGAAGCTTGTGGGATGCCCTAGTGAACTGAATTGTACAGTGCAAAGTCATGCTGCCCACAGCCCGTCAGACATCTCTGGGGCAGCATGGGGTGAACATGAAGCTTCGAGGTGACAGATTCCGGGTGCTGGTCCGACCCAACGTTTTTTCCATGTTGTGCAACCTTGGACAAGTCATTATCTAACTGGGTCTCACTCGATGTACAGTGGGGACCCACATAGACTCCAGAACACTGAAAGAACCAGACATGTCACTTGAAGGTCTTCCATCTGTCAGCTGTGAAGGGCCCTTATCAACAGCAGGGCCTGGTCCCTATCTCCTAGCCAGGGACACTTTTGAGAAACCTGGGTTGTGCCCCATTGTCTAACTGGGAGGGCTCTGCTACCCTAGACCCAGTTCCCGGGGTACGTTGTGGGGTGTTGGGCCTTCACAAATCCGCCTCCCAGTGTGTAGCAACCAAGGCCCCCTAGGACATGTGTCCTGGACCCAGGCTTGTGGGCCCCACCCCAGGTTCCAGGCAGAACCACCACTCACTCCAGGTCGCATAGAAGTAGGAACCGGCTGGCACTTTTCAAAAAAGGTCAAGACGAGGCCTAATTCAGCCAAGCAAGCTGTTGGTGACAGGAAATATGATCAGCCAGAAGTAGCCACAGAAATGTGTCATGTTTCTGAGAACTTGGTCCCTCAGTGGCCCTTGACTGGCCCCCAGGGTCCGCGGGCAAGCCAGTTTTTTTTTTTCCTTTGCCAAGAAGCCGAGAAAAACATGCCGAAGGACTTGCTATGCAACAGAGCGGGGAGAGCCCAACCTGCTCCACTCCTCCCCTTCACCACCGAGCACGTGGGACACGGAGAGTTCTGCAGACATCCACCTAGCAGGTTAAATGCAAACTAAAAGAGACAAGCCGAAACAGGGGAGAAAAAAAATAAAGGGAAAAAGAAAACCAAAACCCAGAAAAATCCGTGTTTACAACTATGTACACAAAAAGTCAGGTTTCAGGAGACTGTTTGCCAGAAATAGGGTCTGTGTTGATAGAGGGTCTGTGGGGTAGGTGTATGTGTGTATGTCTACACAGCTTATGTAAATCAATTCTCCACAGCATGGGTGTGTAGAACACCATCGCCAAAGTGCAACTTGCCACTGGGTCAAGTTTCCCATGGAGACATCTGAGGGAGGGGCTCTGGGAAAGGTCCCAGAGGCCCGGCTAAGGGCGGATACGTGCCCTCTCGTTTGGGGGTTAGCCTCTGCACACCTACTCTGAGGAAGACATCTCCAGTCCCTTCAGCACACATCTGATACATTCAATTAGTATGAGTGGTTGGCTGAATGTGTTTTTTTCTACCATTCTTTCCATTTGTGCAAGAACATCCATACATCCGTCACGACTGTGGCACGGGTAGCTACATGAATCAGCCTTAGAAAACACAGATGCAATATTTCATGTCTGCCTTTTACAAGCTAGCAAAACGTTATATAAATAAAGCCTAAAATAATAAGACCCTCCCCTCCTTCCTCCAATCAATAAATACCTATGGTTACAATTAACTTACTCTAAATCATAAGTTGTTACTACTAATCTTAGAGAAGGGGGAAAAGAAAGTCCTTGAGAAGCATTAGGTGCATGCCAATTGTAGCTACCTGCCTCTTTGCCTCCTTCCTGGAGGCAATTATGTTCCCACAGAACACACCGGAAATGCTACAAACGCTCTACCTCATGAACTTCCAATTTCACCTGGGGTAACTTTTCAGACCCAGGCCACTTCCTCTTACGTGGTGGGGAGGAGCGGGGTTAACACAAAATACCACATGAAGCAAAAGCCCCGCATGACAGCTGGGGAGAAGGACCAGACACACTACAATGTTTGCATGCAACAAGTACCTACCCACTGGACGTGCTGCACTTTCTGAGTCCTTTAGCACCTTGAGAGAAAGAGTTGCTACGTCTTTGGGGGCTGTCAGGATGGGGTGGTATGGCCATGCACAGAAGCAGGGCTCAACCCCAAGAAGTCCCTGGAGAATCTTTTCCTTACCCACCTTCTTCTGACTCCCCCCGCCAGGGCTTCCTAACACTAAAATAGACTTTTTTTTCATCATCTGTCTATTTACATTAAAGATACAGACACATCACTGTACATAAAAGGCTATGACAGCAAGCAGCAGATTCAGAAGAGAAGAAACCCACACCCATCTCGGCTCCACTGCCGCTCTGCCAGTGGGAGGTGGCTGCCTCTCTTCTTTGCTGTTAAAAATCCTCTTCTTGGTGGGGAGGGGGTTTGTGTTCCTTGAGGTTGCTTGCCCCCCCAGATTTTGAAATCAGCCCTTCCTGGGGGTGGCCCAAAAGGAAGCAAGTGTTTTATTATTATTTTCTAAAACACCGTTAGTATCTGGTTTAATTATTCTATAAAAACATAATGACTGGATCCCGAGACCACAGCCTCAGACTCATTGGCAAAATGATATTTGGTCTCGCACTTGCCGCCCTGTACTTCTCGACCCATAAAGTTTCTGGAAAGGATCTGGGCAGAGAGAACTCAGGACACATAGTGGGCAGGTGAGCCTGTGACTCAATGAGAACCGGAGGACGGTGTTTTAAGTGGAACACCCCCAAGAGTTAGTGATAGAGCTGGAAGGGACATCTCTGTGTAGTGGCTCCTAAATCCATCCGTGGCTGCAAAGACAGAGCAAGGAAACGAGGCCTGTATTCACTGGCCATCCTCTGCTCTCAGGGGCTCCCAAGTATATAAAACAGGGGCTGCCAGGGTCTACACCTTCCCCAAGATACCAAACTGTGGGGAAGGACAGGGAGGAGAAAAAGGTATAGACATCAAGTCAAGATTCCAAGGGTCTTCTTCAAAGGTCTTCCGGCCACTCAGCAGTTCCTCCCAGGCAGCCAAGGAGAATGGAAAAAGGCGGGTGGAGGCGGGGGGGATGGCAGACAGGGAGGGAGGAGGGGGAACTGGGAAGGCATTCAAGCAGCTGCAACTTCCGGATATGTGGCCACATCTGTGTTCCGTCTTCTGGAAAAAAAAAACCCCCCCCCAAACCACACCACACCCCTGTCGCTGTTTGACACAAAGTTCCAGGACCCTGAAAAAACCCAAAGTGCTTCTTCATCCTTTTGGGGAAGAGGGTTGGCGATAGGGTCTCTGTTTCTTCAGAAGCTGGGGTAGCGCGGGTGGGCACACTGGCAAGATCAGCCTCAGGACACGAACACCTGCGGTCTTCTCAGGTGTCAGAAGGGAACCGTGTTTCCAGAGAGAGAGAGTGCGGGGGCGTCGACCTAAAGTGTCAGAAAGGCTTGTCGGGTCTGCAGGCCTTGGCCTCACTGGCAGCGGCCTTGCAGATGACGCTGTTCGTGTGCTTGCAGCGGCATCCGGGTCGGCGCAGGCGGTCGTAGCCGCGCTGGGCCAGCTTCACACAGCCTGTAGCGGGCAGGTAGCAGAGCAGGCAGGGCAGCACCAGCGAGAGGGCACTCATGAAGGACCAGCGGGCACAGCAGTTTGAGTGGGAACAGGAGCAGGGGTGGTCGGCGCAGGAGCCCTCATCGTCCTCGTTGGTGCAGTGGTAGAAGACGCCCTGCACCAGGCACATACAGGTGCTATAGTTGACCAGGGTCTGGGCTGAGCACAGGCATTCCTGGTTGCAGACCCAGCAGGAGGGCAACGTCCGGGGGGACGCACAGTCCTTGCACTTACACTTTCCACAGGCCTCGCACAGCAGGAAGTGCTTGTCCAGCTCTGGTGGGACTCCTGGGCCCTTGAGGTCCAGCGGCTTGCAGTGGACTGCCTTGGGCTGGATGCGCACAGCCCTTGGCGAGGCCTGGTCAGCCACGGGAGGTGGTGCCATGTGATCTAAGAGCCGCTGGTCAGAGGATGTGCTGCTGCTGCTGCTCACGGAGCTGGGGCGCCCACTGAAGGAGATCCAGTGGTGGGTGACGTCCTGGTCACAGCGGGCAGGTGTCGGGGCCAGTTCTGGGGCCCCACCCCGGGTCCGCTTAGAGCCAGCGGGAGCTGCCAGGCCAGGGTTGTCTATGTAGTCGTTCTCCACATGGCTGGTCTTCATCTGGTCGATGGGGAGGATGGTGAGTGGGTGTTGGAGCCGGCTGTGGGGCATACGGCTGTCAAGAAGGGGCTGGACCATGACTGAGCTGGGAGTCAAGGGGACGCTCTGTGGGATCGGGGGCTCCATGGGGCTGGAGGTCTTGGACCGCGCTGAGAAACAGGCTTCTAGGGGCCCTGGGGGGGTGGGGAAAAGGAAGAGACAATGGATTCCAGGCGTCAGTATTTGGCCTGTTAACACCCCCACCCCCATCAGATTGTGGAAGCCCAAATGAAACGGGAACTGGTTTCCCTCAGTGGACTCTTCAGCATTAAGGCTTAGATGATTAATAATGACAATAATAATAGTAAGTGGTAGAAATAACACTTATTTAGCACTTAATGTGTGCTAGGTAGTCTCTTAAGCACCATAAATATTAAGTCTCGGACTCTCCACAATAACCCTAAATCATACTTGCTATTATTATCCCTTTTCCAGTCCAAAGTCACACAAAACTATCAGTAGCAGAACCAGGACTCAAATCTGAACCATCCAAGTTCTTTCTTGTAATCCCTGTGGAACATGCTCCTTATTCAAGATAGATAGCTCAGTGGTGATAAGCACAGGTTCTGGAATCAGATCCAAGTTCAAATTCTCCCCTCTGTCTCTCAGTGTTGCCGTGAATGAGGTTTTTTAACCTCTGTGCTTTAGTTTTATCAACTGTAAAATGGGTTCCTGTGAAGATTAAATGAGAAAATTTGTATCTAGTACCTAATATCTTGCTTGGCATACAGCAAGTGCTCAGTAATTTGACCATCCCAGAGAGCAATCAGTTGAGATTTCTTGAGCACTAATAAGCACTACATGCTAAGAAGCACTGTGCTGAGTGCTGAGGATGTGGTGACCAGGAGAGCCAGCCCCGATATGCTCCCATGGACTTTATCAGCTGGATAAACACAAGCCTTTATTTCAGATAGTCACAAGAGAAGGAAGGGCTGTATCTGATGCCTGCACGTCCAGGATATTAACTTATTACCGGCACTTCTAAGAGCAGCAACCTCCAGCGGCTAATAACCCCTGGGTAGGTGTGCTTCTGACAACTTGGATGGGAAATCCTCTTGAGGGGCACTCACATCACCCATTTCCAAGTGCTGAGCTGAACATTCAGCCTAAATGCTATTTACTAGAATAGCTAAGCCAACCCTGGATCAGTTTCTAATTTCACCGAGAGAGTGCAATTTTAAGTTGGAATCCAGCCAGAGATTCAACTGCAGTGCCTGACACGGAACCCCAGGAAGTCACTTAAATCAAAGAGCGGAAACGGCTTGGTTCAAATTTAGAAAGTGCACATTGTTTTCTATTAGAAGTGCCATTTCCTCGCCTGCTGACCTTTACATTCGGAATTCGGCTGGAGATCAATTTAAAGAAATAGCAGCAGAAGGCCAAGACCTCTGCCCAAGGGGACATGATTTGAAATCCAAGAGAAAGATTAGACTTTGGGAAGATTCCACCAGGGTGAGGGGGTGGGGGGCAGAACGCAGTGTGTGGACAGAAGGGGAAGATAACCTTCTTTAAAAAAAAAAAAAAAAAAAGACCATTGTATTAAATGCGCTATGGGGTGGGGTTTTGGTAAATGGTTTTTCAAGAAGCTAAAGATGTTCTAAGGAGAGTGACCCCTGTGGCTTGCTGTTAGGTTCATCTTTTCTCAAAGGTGATGCAGATAGGTTTCCATTTGCAGTTAACCCAATACTACTCCAGTCTTGGGACGCAGCTGATCTATCCCAATATTCCAATCACAGCAGAATGATACCTCACCTGGCGACTCATCCATACTTATCAATGTCTACAGTAAGGAGTGAAGAGAAGAAACAAAAAGGCATTACAGTATTATATTTCCCCTACTTGGAAACAACAGTTTGATCAGAAATGGTTAAATTGTTAGATGCTTTCCAGCCTGTTTGAAATAAAGAGCTCGCTCTGGAATACAAAGTTCATGAAGGGGATAAAAAGGAGCTTATCCACAGGATTCTCATCTGTGTATCATCTATACTGCCAAATGTAAAAAAGTATTAAGTCTTTTCTACAAGGTTCAGTGCTCAGTCAACTGATACTTCCCATTCGCATAGGGCATGAACTATTGGTTTTGCTCCCACGGCCCTATGTACTTAAAAGATGCTAGTTATTTCTGTGCATGGTTTTTTCCCATCTTGGACAAAGTCTGTCTAGGAGCAGTGCAGGCTTCCTGTCTCCACATTCCCTCCAGATGAACAAGAGTATCATCTTCAAACAAGAGACTTCCCTGTGGCAGTTAGCCTTAAGTGTCTGGCAGGTCTGCCACCAAGAAGTAGTCATTCGCCAAGGTGGCCTCCTGTGGTCTGGGCTGGATGGAGGAATGTCAGAAAAGCACCTGTATGGAGAGGAGCTTTCCAAGGATCAGGCGGGCTCTGGGGGAAGAACTTCGGGGAGTGCTACCTGAGCCCATTTACTCTTTGCAGGGGTTCCACAGCCTAGCTTCCAGAACAAATGGGTTTGGGGTTAACAGAAGAGGGTTAGGAGCCCCAGGTCCTTTGCCTGGAGGAAATGGTGTGACCAGGAATAAGAAAGGAAAATGCTGACTGAGGCACGGGATAAGACTCTCAGGTGCCAGCCAAGAGGTTCCTCAGCCAGAACCCCTGACAAAGACAACACGATTCCCTTATTCCAGAAGCTCAGGTCACGCACATTCAGGGCACTGCCAACATAATGTCAGCGGCGGTTTGAAGGCTAGATTGCCGCCTGTCGTTGGGGTTTTTTGTCTCTTAGGATCAGGAGTGGGACTTGTCGTGCTGTGGGATGAAGTTGAGGGTATTCCTTTCCTCCCCCAAGAAATGATCCACTCTCTTTTCTCCCATGCTATTCCTGGAGTACTTTTAAACAGCCACATTTTCTGTGGATAAAGCAAAAAGGCATGGGCAATGCTCAGGGATTTTAACTGGTCCTGGAATTAGAAGGTAGATTCATGGAAAAGAGTCCCCCCAGGACGCCAGGGTGGAAGCCACGCCTGCAGGCAATGGGGAAATTGGCATTAGAAGGCTCCCATCACCCTCCAGAGGCAGCTATCAACATCTGGGACTGTAGTTGGGGCCAGACATAGGGGTGGGAGCTTGGTCCACGATGACTCAGCTCTCTTGGGACAGGCTGCATCTCTGATGGCTCCAGCAGGCATATTCTGAAACGCATCTTTCTGGAAATCTGAAACACTAATTCAAAAAGATACGTGCACCCTAATGTTCTTTGCAGCATTATTTACAATAGCCAAGATACAGAAGCAACCCAAATGTCCATCGATAGACGAATGGATAAAGGCGTGGTACATGTGTGCAATGGATTATTACTAAGACATAAAAAAGAATGAAATCTGCCTTTTAGGGACAACATGAATGGATCTAGAGGGTAGGTACTATGCTAAGTGAACTAAGTCAGAGAAAGACTAGTACCATATGATTTCACTTATATGTGGAATCTAAAAAACAAAACAAAAAAATAAATGAACAAACCCAGAAACAAACTTAGATTCAGAGAACAAACTGATGGTTGCCAGATGGGAGGGGGTTGGGGAATGAGTGAAAAAGGTGAAAGGGATTAAGAAGTACAAATTGGCAGTTGCAAAGTTGTCATGGGGATGTAAAGTACAGAATAGGGAATACAGTAGATAATATTGTAATAACTGTATGGCATGAGATAAATACTAGACTTACCAGGGTGTTTCCTTTGTAAGGTATGTAAATGTCTAATCACTATGTTGTATGCCTGAAATTAATATAATATTGTACATCAACCGTACTTGAAAAATAAAACTAAAATAAAAATTAAAGCAAAATTTTTTAGTAAAAAAAAAAAAATCCATCTTCCTTATCATAACCCAGATGTAGGATGCCTTCCGGCCACCAGCTCAGCAAAAACTAGCAGCTGGCTCAGAACTGCATTACTCAAACCTCCAAGACTCATGGCCTCATCTCCCCATTAGCAGGGACCCTCCACAGGAGGGCTGAATTCATTTGGCTGACAAAGAAAAACAACTTCCGAGCAGCCTGTTTGATAACCCCTCAGCACAGCTAAATGAAGTCTCAAAAAAACCCAATCCTCAGTTGGTTTAGAAGATCAATCTCTACTCCCTGGGACACACCCACCCTCCAGTCTAAGCAACTGGCTGAAGAACTTAAGTGCAGTTTAATATGTACTCTCTGCTTCCCCTGCAAGGAAGGAAGAGATTTATAATATAAATAGGAGAGAGCAGGCTTTGCCTCATTTATGCTGTTTGGAAGACTGATGGCCAATTTGGAAGACTGCTGGACAGAGAAACAAAGCCAGCACTCCACTTAGCCAAAGAAGAACCTCTATTGAGTTTTAGGTGGTGGTCTTACAGATAAGCATGAGGAAAGAAAACTTTCTCTCCACTCCGACCTTCTAATAATAATAAATAATAACTATGGAAGCAGCTAATATTTATGAAACATTTCTTGGTGTCAGACTCTGTGCTAAGCCCTCGACGATTTTCTCATTTTATCCTCACCATCATCTTAGAGGATAAACACCCATTTGTAGAGGAAGAAACGGAAGAACAAAGGGTCATAGAGCCGGCAAGTGACGAGGGGAGGGGTTCGAACCCAGAAAGCAGAAGCCCCAGAGGTTGCAACCTCAGCCCTGGAGCCCTGACCTACAATACCTCTGGTTATTCATGGAAGGGCATGAAAGCATCAATCACTTTCACAGCCATGAACTCCACCAGTCTCCCCAGTCTGTCACCAGCCATCGGGAACTGCATCAGGCTATTTTCGGGCTCTTCACCAAACCAGCAGGGAAATGAAGCCTGGCAAGGCTGACAGGAGACCGACCCCCCAGTTAGGGGAATTTTCAGTGTAGAGAGCGGAGACCGAAGGGTTGAAATCTGTCGTTAAAGGAAGGCTCAAGCTCAAGTTTTCTTCATTTCCAATTCCGTTTTCTTCGCTATCCCTTCTGTCACTTCACCTCCCACTCCCTGTTTACGAAGAATCTTCATTTTTAGTTTTCTTAAAGTTTGAGTGGGTCTCACCTGTAGGACACCTCACTACAAAGCAGTCCCTAAAAGGAAACCCTGGAGTGGGAGGGGCCCTCCTCTTCTCTCACCTGTAAAGATGAACTTAAGGGTCACTAGGGCTTCTTGGATTGGGCTTCCCGGCCGGCCTAGGTCTGTGGCGAAGAGAAGGAGGACCCAGGATCGGAGGAAGTCAGAAGAAGAAAGTCCTAAACTACTGAATCAGCAGGAGAGACTGGAAAGCCCAGAACACACAGCCCTGCCCTGCAGCTTGGCGGTCTGTGAGCCTGACAGTGTGTTTGTACCTGTGTGGAGGGGATGGGCATTGGGCCACTCAGTTCAGGCTGGCTGAAAAGAATCAAGAGGCATGTTAAACGTCTAGGCCACCCACCGCTCCCCTCCCCTTGACTTACCCCGGGGAGGAGAAGATTTGGGAAATATTAGGAAAACCTGACAGTTGTACTCTGAAAACTACAGGTCAGCTAATGACAAACTGGCAAGAGGCTCCGAATGAATGGGCAGTTTCCGCACTGCCCCATTCAGTCTCAGCAGGTTTTCAGTGAATGTTGTTTAACCCTTTCACAGATCAGAAGAAAAGGTCTCTCCGCTGCCAGAGAGCCCACCCACCACTATCCATCCACCTCTTGGTTCTTTGTGGCAACATCCCAGTTTAGTTAATTAAGCTCCAACCAAATAATGACTTATTGCTTCCAAAAGACCAAAGAGGAGCGGGAGGGAAGCCAGAGAGACTCGCCTTTCCTACACTCTACTGAGGAAGACAGTCTCCGAATCTCTGCTGAGAATGGCCCTGGTGGGAGAATAAAGCATGTAGGCAGCTGGATTTGTCTGAGAACCCTTGCTCCTCCCCGCTCCCTCCCATTCCAGCACCAGCACTGGGGAGCTCACCTCTGGTCGTAATCTGCTAGTGATCACAAAAGAAAACAGCTGCTTTTCATCACTTTGTCCCATCACTAGTTATCAGTTCCCCAGCCTTCTTCTCTTCCTCTTCCACACAACCTATATCAGCTGAGCTTCAAAGCCCCAGCGCCAGGCGGAGTGGGAGAGGTCTTTTTACTTTGGCTCTGGGCTATTCTAACCGGCTTCAAATTTCGGCTTCAGTGTATTACCCCCATAATTGTTGTCTGCTCAGATGCCCTTAAAGAGGGATTAGAAGTCAAGAATGAGAGAATGGGGCTAGAAGAAGCCTGTTAACACTGGAACAATTGGCCCACATCAAAGTCGGGGGCGGGAGTGGGGGTAGGAGACCAGAAACCTAGACCCCAGGGGAGAGACCCCTTCTCGCTGACACCAAGTTCATTTTATTTATCTCGCCGCTCCCCATGAACAAATGAACTTATAATAGATTTTAGCTTACTCCTGGGAGGGGGCAGGAAATGATTCTCTCCCCGCCCCACCAGAAAGACGAACCAACAAGGGAAACCACTCTTCTGCAAGTCAAGTGGCCACCTGCCCCAGAAGGGCCCCTTCCCTCCTCCACTAGGATCCAGCACATCTGTGTTCCCTCCCCAGTGCCCTTGCTTCCTCCACCGACTGTCCTTGGAAAGAACAATCGTGATCACAGCTGAACGGTGAAGCTTCTTAAGCCCAGCCACATGTCCCGGATACATCTCCAGCCTTGTCAGCTGTCCGGATCTGCAGGGTGGCCCCAGACCCGAAAGCCAAGAATGTGCCGCCTCTTACATCATGCAACACCCCACACCTCCTGTTGAGGAAGGGGCTCCCTAACAATGAGGACGGCCGACTAGGTGCGCAGCCCCAGCCCTGCACACTTGCTTGCTGCTCAGCTGGCCCCGGCCCCTCAGGAGTTCCTTCTCCCCATTCTGCAGATGGGGATACTGAGGCCTGAGCTTAGGTTTCCTAGCCACTATCTGCCCTGACCCAGCCCCTAGCTTGGTCTGCAAGGAGTAAAACAGTTTTCAGTATGTTGCTCTTCATCACCTTCTTTCTCTGGCTCTTATGAAAGAGCAAAAATAATGAGTCATTGCTTTTTCTTCTGTCAGGGAGATCCAGGTTGGTCATGAGATGGAACCTTCTCCACTCTTGCCATTCTCCTTCCTTAAAAACATTGTCTAAATCCCAAATCCACAATTTCAACTAGATCTAGAGGTTTGTACAGGAATCCTTTCCCAAGTTTTCCTCACAAGAGAACTCCCACCTCAGTAGGAGCCAGAGGACAGGCACTCTGGAATCGGAACCACATTAAATGCCATAACTCTCTAAGACCGCTAAACCTCCCTGAAGAAAGGGAGGAGGCTCCTTTCTATACCTCCTTGGCACAACACCTGGGTCCTACCTATGAAGATGGCCTGGGTAAAGAAAAATGTGTGTGGGGTCCAGAAACAAAGGGCTGGAAGATGTCACACCAAAGGACTTTTAGTATCAGGAATTGGAAGAGAAGTTCCCACAGATGATCCCGAAGTTTTAAGTGCCAGAGCCGCACTCCTCGAGGGTCACTTTTAGAGGGTTAATGAGTGTTTTTTTCCACCCTTAATTTTTAAATCACTGACTTTCAAATTTTGCATCGAAAGGCTGCCTTCATTTGTTATTCAAATAAGCCAAAGCTCTAGGCGGTGGCAACGTCAGGTTTACCAAAGTGGGGACAAAGAGTACACACACTGGACAGAAGGTAGGATGCCAAAGAGCCTCATCTCTCCATCTCTTCTGGAAAGATGAAAACAAAATGGCATCTGCAAGCCCCAAATGCTCACTAAGCCCCCAGTGTCTGCCCTGCTTTAGCCAGGAATCGTTCGTTCTATGTGTCCTCTTCTCTCCTCCCACCAAGCCCAACCAGAGCTTTAAGGAGACATTGCCATTTCAGAGGGTAATCTGGAAAAGGTCGTGGGAATGAGGAGAGCATTCTCACTCCACCAAAAGGGGAAGGACTCCTGAGTTCAGCATCTAAAAAGGAAGATAACCAAGAGATGTCTTTAAAGTCCTCCTCACCATAGCTGACCAACATTTGTCCATCAAGATTTCAGAAATCCGCCAACAAAATGCCCCCGAGCCATTACTGGCCATGCAGCTCAGTTGGTCAGTGTGTGCACTGCTCGCAAAAGGATTCGCCTGGAGCCTGCTGGAAAATGAGGACCCTCCCAAGGGCTGGGAAAGAGGAAATTCAATTTCACACTGGACATGTCTACAACTTGGTTCCCACCCTTCTGCTGAGAGAGAGACAGAGAAAGGGGAGGGTAGGGGCAACTGCAGCCCTCCCTTTCCTAGTCCACCCTACACCCACACACGAAGGGAAAAAAAAAAGCTGAAAATTTCTTATGTATATGCTCCATTCGTGTGAAGATCCAGAGAACTCTAAACGTTGGGAAATCACCAGTGCAATATTGAGTAGGGCCTCAGGCCAGACTGAGCTTAGTAAGCGACTGATAAGGCCACATTTCCTAAATGTTCTGGGCCTTCACCTTCCAGCTTTGAATCTGAGACTGGTCAGAAAGATTGGAGAGCCTCGGTCAGCTAACCAGACAGACATGCACTTGCTCCCACCGTTCCCTAAACTGGAGAAAATCATGCCACTGTTGGAGGCAGGAAGGAGGTGGTCCCCACTGAACCCACACCTTTCCTTTTAGCACTAACCATGCCGGGGCTCCCAACGCCTCCATGCGCCAGAAGGCAGCCTCCTGCCCTTACCCAGGCCTGGCAATATGGATGCCCATCCAGCAGCTGGTGAAGGAGGCAGCCAGCAGCTCTTCCCTCTCCCCACCATCCATACCCTCCAGCCCAGTACGCTTCTCCCGTCCATTGCTTAGCCCATCAAGTCGTGCTACCATTTTCTGCCTCTCTTTCCTCCTCTGCCCACAATCCCCAGCCCCCAATCAAAGAGAACTGAGAAATCGTTTTCTTGCACAAGACCAGCTACTGTCTAAATGCTTTTTGATCGTCTGCATAGAAGAGGAAATAGGCACAGCTCTGGCCCCAGTGACGGAGCCAAGCTCCAGCTGACCTGGCTGGCCAAATCCGCCCTCGCCCAGCTACATGGCCCCCGTGGCCTTGGCGATTCAGATTTTTCCGAACGTACCGTACCGTCTCTATCCTTCTCTCTCCTCGGTGCTGTCAAGCCTGGTACCACCAAGAAAGAAGGAGGGAAGGCGGGAGCCTTATCTCTGCTACGTACGCAACCTCTTCCTCTAGCTCCCACACGCCCGGCGTTATGTAAACGCACCTTCAGCCCCCACCACAGCCCCAGCGCGGCCCAGGGGCCCCGGCGCCTGGCACAGCTCGGTGCCTGGTGATAGGGAGACACGAGGAGGCCGGGGAGCCTCTGGTCCTGCAGAGGCCGAGGAAAGGAAAGGCAGTTGCACAGCACAAAATACGGCAGCAGAGCAAAGGTCAGACGGCAAGGAACCGCCTTGCCAAAGAGAGGGAGCAGAAATGCCCAGTCCCAGGCCAGCTCCGCATCGACCATAGAGAGTGGAGGCAAAAGAGGAGGAAAAAGCCAGTCCGTCACCGCTCCGAAGGGGAAAGAAAAACCTACGTCGAGCATAGGCCGCTGCGGCGGGCTAGGGAGATCTACGGCAGAGCTGGCACCGTGGGCACCGAGTCCAGGGTAGGCGAGGGCGCCCGCCAGACCTAAGAGGTGGCTCCTGACGGAGCCCAGAGCCGCCGTTCCAATGACCGAGGCGAGTGGTGGCAGGAGAAGGAAAGGCCAGGCCAGAGGCAAACTCCCGGGGCACGCACGGGGCTTCCCGAGTCGCAGAGAGCGGGGAAGCGGGGCTTGGCAATGCCCGGGGGTCGGAAACGCGGGTGCCGGGCTGTGAACACCCCCGGCGCCGTGCCTACCCTATCCGGGGCGTCTGAGAGTTGCGGCGCACCGCAGCGGCTCAAGGAGGCGCAGGGAGAGGGAAGGGGCACTGAGGCACTCCTAGAAATAGAGCACCATTTGCCCCAGCCGGAGGGGGAGTCGCGTCCCAGCTCTGAGAGGGCAGTTTCGGGTCCCGAAACCAGCCAAGGACTTACTTTGAGAAGCCGCAGAGTCACAAGCATTGCTCCACGTCCGTGCAAACCCCCGAACCCGAGCGAGTCAGACGCCGCTGTCCTCGCAGACGCCGGCCGGAGGAACCGATACTGCTTCCTGCGCTCCGCAGCGCCAGCTCCGCGCTGTCAGCTTCTCTCCCTGCCTCCGCGGCGATGTAGCAACCACTGCCTGGGAAAATGGCTTTTTTATGAATGGGAGGGAAGGGAGCTTTAGTGCGCACGCGCGCAGTTCGCGATTCTATGAATGGGTGGGCACAAGAGACCCCGCGCACGCATGCGCCGCGTTCCTTATTATTATTTTTTTTTTATGAATGGGGGGCCGGAAAAGAACTTAACCCGTGATTGCTGGGGCTGGCTCTCGCTCCTCCAGGGGATGTCGTTCTTTTACAAAGAGGGGTGGAGGTTGTTGTTGCCTTTTTTTTTTTTTTTTTTTAATGAATGGAGGGCGGCGGCGACTGCTGCAGCTGGCTCAGCTGCGCGCGGGCTGTTACCCCCTCCCAGCCTGCGAGAGGAGGTAAAGGCCACCTTCACGCCACTGCGGGCCAGAGCGGGAACCGTCAGTGTTGCTGGGGGGCGGGGGGCTCTACGGCCTCTGGATCCTAGGCCGAGAGCCCAGGGGAGAGGACACACCTAAATCTAGGGATCTCTACCCACCGCAGGCAGTCGTAGGGGCGGGGGACGGGAAGACCCCTGCTGGGGGCCTTCTCTTTCTCTAGACTAGAGACGTCGGGGCGGGGCAGGAGGGGGGACTTGAAGCTGCGTTTACCAATAATTAAAACGTTCAAACGTCCGTATCAAAGAAGGGCGGAATGGGGGTTGCCGAGTGAATCTGGTTCCTTTCCTGAGGCTGAGTCTCCCTTGAGTGAGTGCAGACCACCCCTCCCCCCATTTCTTGGGTGTGGACAGCGACAGGGCCGAGGCCTCTTCCGGCTCCGGTACCCCCCGCCCCGCTCCGCCCCATGCTGGCTCCTCGGTGGAGAAGACCTGGCGCTCGCCTCGCAGCAACCCCCTTACCCCCTGCCTCAGTGTATTGTCTGCAGTGCCCTGGCGTCCGTCCGCCCTTTGCTGCCCTGACTAGCTGCTGCCCTGTGCACCCCCGTGCGTTTCCCAGCCCTCACGGGATGCGAGCCTGAGAGCCTCTGTCCACCGAAGGCCACGGTCCTTTGCTGCTGTAGGGGCCTTTCTCCAACCACCCTTTGCAGCTCCCCTCCGGAAAGCCGGAGCCGCAAAGAATTGGCCAGGTGGATGGGTGGAGCCGGCCACTCAGAGGATGCTGCCGGGGTGGCCGCGGGATTAAATAACTGGGCTCTAGAGCCGCAGAGGAAATGGAAATGGCTGGGGATCCTTTCTTTGCAGTTAATGATGGGGGGTGGGGGGAACGGATCAACTCTGGCGGTTGAAAAGAAAGGCCTCGCCGTTAGGCCAGACTCTGGTGGGAAGGTGGGGAGCCCTCGCAGCAGGCCCAGCTCCGCCCAGGAACCGAAGAGGCTGTAGCCTCCGGGGAGTTGGGGTAGGGGGTGGCTTTGATGCGGGGATAAGAGCTGGGCCAGGGCCAGAATCCCCTGTAAGGTTTGTCTTGCTGGTGTTCTGGCTTCACCAGGAGGTTGTGAGGCTGACTTTTTCTAACTACGCCACTATAAGACTGTGCTTGGCTGTTGTCAGAAAAGCTTATGACAGGCTCCCAGCCCAGGCCAGAGGTCTGGCGTTGAGCCGGAGTTGGGGCCGGGGCTCCGAGGCAGGTAGCGGAGGGACGTTTTGCAAATCTAGACCAGAATCCAAGGTCCCTGAGTCGCAGTCTAAAATGCCTTCCCCCTACTCAGACGCACCTTGACAGTGTGATTGACTTACTCAGCTCCTGAGGAGAGAGCAGGCCCTCCCTAGTGGACCTCAGTTTCTCTTTTAAGCCCAAGACCTTCCTTAAAGCCAAGAGAAAAACTTTTTACCAGGGCAATAGAATGTTTTACAGTTGTTCAGGACTTCCCTTTACAGATTTTAAAGTTCAATATCATTTTTCCCATTCGTCAGATATAGAAATTAAGGTAAAGGGTCCAGCACCTGGTAACTGGGAGATCTAGTTAAGTCGTAGTGCTGATTTTCTAGATTTTTACAACAGATTTATATCTATTTCACTGCCACCCCTCTAAAAAGGGGTGGTAGTTTCTCGTGAGTCATTTAAGCACGTTAAACAAGGAAGGTTGAAGCAGTGATTTTCCAGCCAGTGCTCACTTGTGGGCCTTGCTCAAACAATTAAAAGGATGGGAAAAAAGTAAATCCTTTCTAAACTATGTAAAAAAA
>NW_011888915.1:986344-999253 GCF_000151845.1 Pteropus vampyrus
AGCTGGAAGGCTTGAAAGACAGATGTGCAGACACTGACCACAGACTGCTGGGGTTCAGTCCTACCTTTTTAAGTTCTGTAGCTTTGGACAAATTATTCGCACTTTACATGCCTCAGTTTCCTCCTTTGTAATATGAAAACTGATAGTAATACTTACCCCCAAGGGTTGAGTGGAACTTGAATGGAATAATGCATACAAAGCACTTAGAACAGCTTCTGGCACACTGTTAAGTGCTGAATACACATTTAGATGATTATTCAACATACCCAGCCATTTTGATGCATGGAACGGGAATTTTAAGAGGATTGTTTTTATCTGGGTGCTCCAAACCTCAGAAAGCGAAAACAATCTAAAGTGCAAACCAAATTTTATTAATGAATAGTAAAAACAATAATACTGCAGCTGTCATTGCTGCTTTAACTAGTGCAATATTTGCAGGACAAAAGTTATGGTATTTTCAACTGCATGGCTGGGTATCTTCGGCTCACCAAAGAGTCGATTTTAACTATGGCTAATATAGATGCTTGAATTTCAGTGGTAGCAGAGAGTATAATATAATGCTGACTATATGCTGAATGTTCTTTTGTATCAGTCTGGGGAGGGGATGTGAAACCCGTGGTGACTTTCCGTAATTCTAATCTCTTCAAGCTTCTATTTTAAAAGGATAGCCATAGTATCTGCTTCAGAGGATTGTTGTGAGTGCTAAATGCATGATTTTTTTTAAGTAACTTAGCTCAGAACCAGGTGCACAGCTATTTTTGTGGTCCTCATTGCTTTGTGTAACAGGGAAATTTAAAAGATTTTTAAATTTGATTATGATAATACAGATCATTAGCTTCCTCTTCTCCATCCTTCCTCCAAGTCCCTTGGTTTTTACTCTTTGCCGAACAGGGCAATGGAATGTTTATACAAAAGAAGCATTCCTGAAGACCTCATATAATTCAAGAGTAATTTTCTCATCAAAATAAGTGTAAAGTCTAATCTGCATAGTAACAGCTTTGGCAACGGAATCAAAGTTTTTTATGAGTATATTTATATGGCACAGTTCAAATGTGTTAGTTGAAATACACATGAAATTCAAGCACACTGTCCATTTCAGATGTGGGAGCTAAATCCAAAGCAACCAGTGTGACCACTGAACAGGAAGAGAAGAAAAAAGTGGCCAAGAGTAGCCCCGTTGGTGGTCTTTGCTTGCAAATCACAGAAATCCCCTGGTAACCAGAATGGGGACTCTGGGAGAAGCACAGGGATGGGGTATGGATGTGTGGACTCTGGAGGGGCCAGTGACTTTCTGGAGGCCCATTCCTGCCTTTTGTGTACCTATTAGAGAGATGGGGGCTGCATCCTTCATATGACTTGGCAGGTGTGCTTTGGGGCACCTTTTCTCCCCTGGCCTCCATTCATGCCACTTCATTTGGTCAATCATCGAACCATTCATTTATTCAACCAACATTTAAGCACCTTCTAGGTACCAAGTGCCATACCAGACCCTGAAGGTAAAACAAAATAAGTTATAGAAATTCTGTGCTCTCCTACAACTTAGTTTAATGAGGGGAGCAGATAATAAAAAAATAAATAAATGAGCACCCTAATCATAACATAATTTCAGGTGTTAGTCAAATCCATGAAGAGAATAATAAAGGGATGTGATCGCGATTGCGGAAGGTGCTGGCCTCTGTAGGGAGGTCAGGGAAAGCCTCTCTAAGCAGTCTGAATGCTGAGGAACAAGAGCCATGCCACCCTGCCCAAGAGGGAAGGCATGGTGAGTGCAAAGACTAGGGCAGATGCAAACTGGTGTGTTCCAGGAACACTGACACCTTGGGCCTGAAGCTAGGGTTGATCATCTCTGCTCAAGGACATTCTGGCCTCCTCCGGCTGACTTGCACCATGCTGGGGCTGGCCCAGGCTCTGCAGCCAAGTGCATCAGCCTCAGGCCCTGGGGGAAAAATTTGCAACCATGCTGAGCCTGTTTACCACCTGCAAGGAGCCCTTGGAAGGCATAGGCTCTTACTCAAAACTAATTTTTGCAGAGCTATGTGCAAAGCACTTCAACTGGGTAGGATTTATTTTTTCTCTTAAGAAATCTTTCTGTGGAAATATAACATTAGTTGAACCATATGAAATTGCCAATATTCAACCGGGTTTTATGGTTGTACAAAGATGGCAATTTCATGTGATTCAACATAAATATATTCAGGAAAATACACAAATTAAAAGTATATGACTCAATGAATTTTCACAAAGTGAACACAACCGTATAACTAGCATCCAAGTCAAGAAACAAAATATTACCAGCATTCGTAGATGCCACTCATGCCACTCCCATCCCTAACACCAACCATACCCCACCTCCACCCACAAAGGTGATCACGGTTTTGATTTTTAGCACTATAGGTTAATGTGGCCTATTTTTCTTTATTTTTCTATAAATGGAATTATATAGTAGATACCTTTTTTTGGTGAGATTCATCCATGTCGTAGATTTTTGTTGTTGTTCTTGCTGTATATTTCTATGACTACACTGCATTTCATTTATTTATACTACTAATGAGGGGACTTAGATTGATTCCCATGTTTGCTTTTGAGAATACTGCTTCTGTGAACATTCTCGTACCTGGCTTTTGTTGAACATGTTTGTGTATCTGTGGATATATACTGAGGACTAGGTTAGCTCTAGTAGGTATTCCCAAACAGTTATTCAGAGTGGTTGCACTAATTCACATTCTGCAGTGCTTTATTCAATGCCCCTCTGCTGCCTAGCTGTTGGGCCAGATTCTATGCAAAGGATGAATATGGAGGTAGTAGTGGGTAGGGTATTTGATACGATTCATACGATGAATCTCAGTCTGTGTAGTGATTAAGAGGATAAGTTCTGAAGCCAGGTAGGCCTGGGTTTGATGATTACTCAGATCCTCTATTTACCTGTTACTTACATGACCTTGGGCAAGTCACCCAATGTCATTAAACCTCAGGTCCTTCATCTATAAAATGGTATAAGTATAGTAGCTCTTATCTCACAGAGTCTTTCACCCATTCCTTTACTTAAGAAATATTTGTGGAATACCTACTATGTGCTATGTTCTGGGTACCAAGAGTTCAAGGATGAACAAGACAAGATAAGTCTTTGCCCTCATGGACTATATATTCTAGTTAGGAGACAGATGATAGCAGAGCAAACAAATCATTAAGATAATTTCGGATAGCAACACATGCTGTGGAGGCAATACAATAAGGTACTGTGATCAAGCAATGGGGTTAGGGTAGTAGGGGGAGTCAGGGAGGTAGTAATTGAGCTGTGACCCAAATGACCAGAAGGAGGCAGCCATAGGTGGATTTGAGGGAAGAGCATTCCAGGCAGAAGAGCTGCCTGGTGCAAAGGCCATATAGTAGGAACAAGCTTGGTGTTATGTGAGTTACAGAAAGAAGGTTGATGCTGCTGGAACTAACTGACTATATGAGACAAGACAGCAGAAATAGGCAGGGGCCAGGTCATGTAGGGCCCTGAAGGCCATGGTAAAGAGTTTGCATTTTATTTTAATGTCTACGGAAGTCGTTGGAGAGTTTTAAGCAGGGACCAACACAGGCTAATTTACGTGACGATTAAAAGAATATATATATATATAATATAAACTTAGCAGAGAGTCTGTCATAGAGTGATGTTCAAGAAACGCCACGCGATGCTACTGCCATTATTATTATTATTGATGCTCTTAAAGAATCTAAAACCTTTTACCCTTGATGAGGATGAGGAAGCCAAGGCATAGAGCCATTACTATCCACGTGTAAAGTCAATCAAATCAGAGAACAGGATGTAGATTTTATTAATCAAAGGAAATGCTTTTGGTTTCTTTCCCAAATAGGAATTTTAAGGAAGAGGATTTTCTCTCTGGTTAGCAATTGTCTGGAGCCAAATTCAGCTCCCTCAGCCCACTTTGCCAAAATGGCCAGAGCTTGGTCACTTGGGTGCCATTGGCTGCAGCCACCTTTTTAGGGCCCTCGTAAAAGCTCACGATCGATTGTTCAATACATCTACTTTTGCTCTGGGTCTGATGGATCAAGCATGAGGAGGCACTTCCTGTCCTCCACCTTGAGTGCCCACCTGATTTGCTGAGATGCCATCCACTGCCCAGGCTCGGAGGCTCCCCTGCCATTTTCTTGTATAAACAGCTCAGAGAGTGTTTTTATATTCAGGAAAGGCCTTTGAAGGAAACTGCCTCTAACTCTTGTCTGATTCAGATAAATGTCAAGTTAACTTGTGAATGAATGAATGCAAATTGTGTAATGAAACTGGGTAAAGCTTCTTAGGGTATATAACATTTGTTTCTGGGCAAAGTGCCCTTTTTTTAGTAAGGATGTTTTCATTCCTTCATTCAATATTTTTGGAACTTCTGCTAGGTGCCAGGCACTGTACAACAGTGAGAAAAAGGGTGCCATTCTTGCTCTCATGGAGCTTCCAGTCTAGTGGGACATACAGTCATCAGATAATTGCACAAATATAAATAGAAAGGGACAACAGTGATAAGTACTCTCTACAGGAGAGGTGTTAGTACCCTGAAGATGTATAATGAAGGTCAGGGCTTTGGGAAAATTTCACTAGTAAGTGACACTTAAGCTCAGCCCCAAAAGACAAGTAGTGATAAGTGGGTTTGGAGGGTGGGATGAGAAATATTCCAGGCAGAGGACAGCATTATACAAAGGTTCTGAGGTGGGAGGACTCATGCATGGTGAATCTAAGGATATAAGAGAAGGCCGCTGGGACTAAAGGTCTGAAAACGAGGTGGACCGTGGTCCCAGAAAAAGCTAGTGATATGGCAGAGAGGGCAGATCACAAGAGGGTTTGTGGGCTATGTTAGGATATTTATTTCTATCCTTTTCAATAGATGCTAGTAAGAGGCTTGAAGCTTTGAATGTGTGTATGAGTGTGGGTGTTAGAGAGTGTGTCATTCTGGCTACAGTGTGGAAAATGGATTGAAAGGAGCCAAAATGGGTTCTAGTGACTGCCCAGCCTCCCTTGGCCCTTTCGTCCTAGAGGTGATAATGGAGCACTGTTTTCCCACTTCAATGTGTTGCACTATCCCAGTGGTTTCCATACAGTCTCCCCACATGTTTACAAATAGTTCCTTTATCAAACTCTCTTCCAATGACCGAATTCGTTCCGTTTGACTTTATGGAGAAATCCCATTGGCTGGATAAAGCGGGAGCAAACTTTAGCAGCTATTTAACCTAAATCCTTTGTTTTACATGTGACAGGCACATATCGCTGGATTTTGTTTTCTAGCCAGTCTGACAAGCTTTGTCTTTTCAGTGCAGAGCAGCACATTTCAGTTTGCATGTATTTATATAAGAACTGAAAATTACTGAATTAGATTTCTTTCTATTTTATTTTGCGCTGTTTGTCCCGAGTGTGAGTATGTGTGTGTTTTAAGACTTTTTTAAAGAGCAGTTTTAGATTAATACGGAGTAAGGTACAGAGATTTCCCATAAACCCCTGCCCTTACACATGCGTAGCCTCTCCTATTTCCTGATTTTTCTTTTTGTTTTTACTTCTACTTTCTTGTGTTTATATAGATTGAGTTTTTTTTTTTTTTTTAACCATCTCATTTTTTTTCCTTATCGATTCCCTTGGAAGTTACAGTCTATTTATTCTTTTAGTGGATCTCCTAGATATTTAAAAATTAATCACAATTTTTACCCACTTAAGCAATGCAATACAAGGTCCTAGAACTATTTTAAACTCTTAAGTCTCCGCCTCCCCCGACCTGAAACCCCACCCCCTGCCCCGCCCCTCGTTCTATTGTAGTCCCATGTTTTCAATCTATCTTTTGTTGTTTTCAGGACAGATGAGACATCATTATTGTTTCTTTATATAGTCGAATGTTGTTCACTGGTGGCTTCCTTTTTGTAAGAGCATCCATCTGAGATTGTTTTCCTTCTGTCTGAAATTAATCCTAAAGAATTTCCTTCAGTAAGGTTCTGCTAGTAGGAAGCCAGTGAGGTGCCTAAGACACCAAATTTAAAGAGGCACTCATTCTTGAATTTGTGTAAATGCTGGATTGGCCCTGTGAGCGAGGGTCTAAAATAAATTTTATGCTTAAGGCACCTCACTCACCTCACTGTAGTCTTGGTCCTGACTCTATAAATACCCACTCTTCCTTATTCTTTTCTTTGTTTTCTTCTGTAAATACAATTAAATATATATTAGACCATCTTATTCTATCTTCCAATGTCACATATGTAATTCTTCATATTCTTTATCTCTTTGTATTTCTGGGTTACTTTCTAGATTTCTTCTTATCCATCTTCCAAGTAAATAAATTTTGCCTTTAACAGTATCTAATCTGCTATTAAATCCATCCTGGTTTTTATTTATTTTTTTCAAATTGGCTTGGTTGTGTTTTATAGTCTTTTGCTCCTGTCTCATATGTTTAAAGTTCACATTTCTCAAAATATATTAAATATATCTAATCATATTCTATACTTGATAATTTCTATGTCATACTTTTGTGGGGTTGATTATGCTGTCTGTTCTTTCTGCTGATTCTCACTTATGGTGCCTTGTTTCCTTGTGGGTTTTTGATTTTTAACTTTGGGCTCAATTTCTTAGAACTTTGTTGGCATTCCTTAAGGCATGGATTAAAATTGCAGTCCTTCAGAGAGGATTTGTATTTGCTTTTACCAGTTAGTAGGGTTTATTCCTACCAGGAGCTCCTTATATTATATTTTCTGCTTGAGGTTTTTCAGATTACTTAGGTTACAGGTAGTATGAAGTAATTCTATAAACTCATATAAAGCCTGGTTTGTAGGTATGGATTTTCAGGGGGAGATTTTGTTTCTATTCCCACATCCAGTATCAAGGTTGGTCAAACAGATTTCATTGGTGCCATTCCTGTGCCATAGATTTATTTCTCATTCACCCTTACACAGAGGTTATAACTCTTTGTGGGCCCTTGGGAGGGCTCTGTTAGTCGTCCTACCTTGTGTGGGTTTAAGCTTCATCTTTTGTCCTACTCATTCCTTATATTCATCAAAATGAAAGCTTCAAAGCACCAAGTTTTGGCAGATATACTCAGTCTAAGCTGTCTTAGGCACTCACTTATGTTCCAGAGTTTCCTTTCATTTCTTCTTTGGCTTCTGTATATTCCGTACTTTTTTGCCTATTTAGCAAGCATTTATGAAAAAATTACATATTTTATTCAATTTTTGGAATTGTTCTCATTAGGAAGGTTATCTAGGGTATTTTAGCCACCACAGTGTCAGAAACTGAACCAATTCCTTTCTGTTCCTAGAGGAAGAGGTAGCAAATTATAGTTTAAAAAGGTCTTTAGGCCAGACCACACTGGGTTCAAATCTACATTTAATCTACATTTATTTTTTGCAAAAGCCCTATGACGTAGGTACCATTTTTATCTCCATTTTATAGCTCAGGAAAGCTGCCTACGGCTACAGGAGAGAACCAAGAGCCAAACTTATGTGAGAGATGGAGTTTACGCCCTTACCTTCAATGCTATCCCACTTTTCTAAGAGAACAGGTTACTGAGGCCTAAAAATTCAGTACTTACCTGAATATAAAAGTACTGAAATACTTAATCTGTGTTGGGGAGGAGGAAACAAGATAGAACTAAAATACTGGACAATAGACACAGAGATTTTAGAATGCAGTGGAAGTTCTTTGATTGGCTATGAGGGGTGAAAGAAAGGGCAGAATAAAAGATGACTCCACATTTTTGAGTGAAGCACAGTGCTTTTAGGAATAGGGAAATCAGAAAGAGAGCTGAGTTTGTTTTTTGTTTGTTTTGTTTAGTGCCTCAGTTTCCTCATCTGTAAAGCAAGGTGGTTGGACTGACCTTCAAGGATTCTGTGATTTCTAGACCTCTTGAGGTTTAAGAATTGGCCATATGATTCAAGAGGAATTGCCCAGCAGGTAGTTGGAATTCAGAGCTGGAATCTGGGTGAGTGTCCAGGTCTCAGTGTGTGGATATGCTGACCTGAGTGGGAAATTGGGGACGGTAGGGATGATAGTTTAAGCCATGGAGGTGGATTTATAGAGGAGAATGGGATGTTTGGGGGTAATGATTATGTCATAGAATACACGGTATATTAGTTTGCTAGTGCTGCCATAACACAGTACGTCAGACTAGATGGCCTAAACAACAGAAATTTATTTTCTCACAATTCTGGAAGTTAGACTTCTGAGATCAAAATGTCAACAGGGTTGGTTTCTTTGGAGGCCTCTCTCCTTGGCTTGTAGTTGGCCTTCTTCTCCCTGTATTCACATGATCTGCCTATGTCCTAATTTCCTCTTATAAGGACGTCAGTCATATTGGACTAGGGCCCACCCTAATGATCTCATTACTTATTTTTTAAAGACCCTATCTCCTAATACAGTCACTTTCTGAGGTACGAGGGGTCAGGACTTCTACATATGGATTTTAGGGGCATGCTATTCAGCCCCTAACAGAGTAAGAATTGGGAACTGAGAAGGTGGGCGGGAGGACAACAGAAGAGTGCTGTCATCCAGAGAAACCAAAGGAGAGGAAAGGTGCTGAAGGAGGCCGTGAGGAACAAGAATGGAGGAAAGGGCAGCTAGATTAACAGTGGGAACTCCTGGGGACCACATACAAGGAAGCTATTTCAGTAGAAAGCTGGAGGTCAGGCTCTGAGGGGGTGAGGCATATGCCAGCATGGTAAGAGAATGGAGGGGCCAAGTAGCAAGCTTTTGGTTTCCCTTCCAGACACAGTAGATATTCCATATATATATTTATTGAATACATAAATGAATTTTCTTTCCTCTCTCCTCTGAGATTTCATGGTCCTGGGGCTCAGTTTCTCTTCAGAAACTCTGAGGTGAGGCTGCATTCTGGGATCTTGGCCCTGAGCTTATTCGTTGTATGTGGCTGGCTCTTGAGGACAAGCCAGGGAGAAGCCAGAGACAGAGAGGAAAAAAAATAAAAACCCAAGTGTAAAACAAACCAAACCACATTATCACTAAGCTGCCACAATTTTAAAGAACAGAATGAGATGACAGGAGGTTGGAGAGAACTTGGGGGTCGTTTTGCAATTTTCTTATCTGCCCTCTAGAAATGAAGAGGTCATTTCATTCATTGAAAAAAAAAAAGTTTTAATTAAGCACCTATCTGAATCGGACACGGTGCTAGGCAGGGGGGCGGGGAGATATCAGCGAAGCAAATATCAAAGATTTATTGGCTGCTTATTGTGTCCTGTGTTAAGTCCTTGGTATGCCTCCTGCTCCCAAGGATGGCAGAAGACAGGGACTGCTGGTGTTGCTTTTTCTTTTTTACAAAGAGAGGAATGGACTAACTGAAGCTTAGGATGGGTTGATAACTCACTGTGGATCACAGAGCTACTGTAAGCAAGCAACTTAGTTACAGCCCAAGAGCACCTTTTTCCAGCCTGGCTTCCTCTAGACCCCTGGGGCTTCTCCCAGGGTACATTAAATGGCTGGCTTGGGGTCCTGCATGAGTCAGGCTGAGCTGCAGATAAGCAGTCACAGTTCCTGCCATTCCATCCTGTCCTTGGCCTGAGAAAAGACACCGCGTAAAGGGACGGATGTGGGCTAGGATAATAATGCCAAGTCACTGCTGATGAAAGCCTTGTGTATTCACCTCCTCCCAGCCACCACCTGAAGCCTGCCTCAGCTACTGTCCTTATTGTCACACTCACATCCCTCCCAGCCCCACTGAAAACAGCTGGGATTGTGTCTCATGAACCAAACACGTGTTTCCTTCCTTCTCTGGGCCTTCCTCAGGGATACCTGAGAACACAGCTGGATTCTGTAATCCTATTTCCCAAAGCTTGGGATTTCCTCTGTGCTTCCAGAGTAAAGGAGAAACACGGGTTCTGTGAACTCCCTTTGAGTGGGATCATGAGGAAATAGTCTAGTGACCTCTTTCTTCTATTTTGAGGTGAAGAGGAAGGTGGTCATACTGCTGACCAGTTAGTCAGTGGGTCCAAGGACTGGATGCTATGTGTAGGTGGCGAACTCAGAAGGTAGAACGAAATTTGAAGAATCATCCCCAGTCTGGCATACTCTGGCAATCAGAAACCTTAAGGACTTAAGGGGTCCATATCTATCTATCTATCTATCTATCTATCTATCTATCTATCTATCTATCTATCTATCTATCTATCTGAGAATATTCATCACAATGTTTTAGTAGTAGCAACCTACATGCCCATCTGTAGGGGACTGATGAAATCAGTGATGATTGCTCTCTTCAAAAGATATCTAAGTTGTCATTAACCAGTGTGTGGTTGATCTCTCAGGTGTGGATATAGAAAGGTATTCAAGACTGATCGTTAAGGGACTAAAGCAAGCAGAACAGCATACATGTGTATATATGTTTCTATAGCCATGGTTGCTGTCTGGAAATATACACAAGAAACTGCTGATTACTTTCAAAGAGTAGGAATGGAGGTTTGTGTGGGAGTGAGACTTTTGCTCTTTGCTTTATACAATCCTGTACTTAAAAAAAAAAAAAAAAGAGCATGTAATCCTTTTATATTACAATGATAACGATAAAGAAAACATGAAAGAAAGAAGGTTCACAAACCAAAAGCTCCCACCCAAACAATTCAGCACTGAATCCAGGAGTGCTGAGGGCAGGAGGGATGACAAAGTGGAGCCTGAGATGGCCTTGCATGATGGAACTTGCCCCTAGCCAGTGCTTACAGAAATATACTTTGATCAGCTAAGGGTGGACAGAGAGATAGGGAGTAGAAGGAAATCACTGTTTGCAAGGCTGACTCAGTGACAGAAAGTCTTAAACAAAATCAAGGCCAAAGTTCAACTCCAGGAACAGGGATTAGAGTCCCCTATAACAATAGCTAACATATATTGAGTATTTACTGTGTATCAAACCACTGTGCTAATTGCTTTACTTAGCATTATCTCATTTAATGTTAACAGCAACCATACGAGGTATCACTGTTATTATACCAGTTTTACAGATGAGGATATTGAGCCTTAAGGAGGTCTAAATTACTTGCCCAAACACACATAGTAATTGCTAGGACTGGGATTAACCCAGGTCTGTCTGAATGCAGCTTTCTTATTACCTCCTGAATACTACTATGTGCTGAACTCTTAAGGGGCCTTCAGGTACAAGAACAGGACATCCTTACATCTCTTCCATCAAGGAGCAGCCTGGGTAGTTGAGGAAAACCACAATAACCTATGCAGACTGTATAGTGTCTTATATAGTGTCTTATATAAGGCACCCATCCAGATTTAATTGGGCTACAAAAATGATAAGTACTATTTAGATTTTAAAGTTGGGGAGATCAGCAAGGCTTGAAGTTGTCAATGAAGCCATCTTGGAGGAGGAAAGATTTAAACTATGTCTGGAAGGATGGCTTGAACTAAGAGAGGGGTGGGGAGAACATTCCAGAGAAAAGAATGTACAAGTTGCATAGAAGTCTGCTCCGGGACAGGGAAAAATCTTGTCAAATCAGAGTGAGTTGTATATTGTGATAAGCAAGCTGATGTGTGTAGGGAGGAAAAAAACAGAGCATTAGGAGTAATTCTGAAGGTTGAAAACTGGCAGAGGAGTTAGGACTTAATGTGAAAGGAAATGAAGTACCTCTGAAAGTGTTTTGGGTAGTTTAAAGACATTATGAAAAGTGATACTTCAGAGAGATTAATCTGACAGAGGAGTCCAAATGACTTGGAGTGAAGGAGGGAGCCATGTAAAAACCTAGGTCTGGGTGATGGAGGCCTCGAAGAATATGCCAGCAAGGAGGCTAAGTGTGAAAGATCCTGTAAAGGGAGAGGAAGCATCGGGACTTGATTGAAAAGAAACAGACTGCAAAGGAAAGGGTTCAAGCCACATAATTCCAGGGCTTCAAGTCTAGGTGTCCAAAGAAGGGAACGACTATATCTGGAACAAGGAATTGGGAGAGGATTCTGGTTTGCTATTGGGATGGGGTGGGATGAGATGATGAACTGAATTTTCATCCCAAACTTTCCTTTTGCCCAAGATGGTAAGACAGCTTATGGACTTTTTCTCACTTAGTTTTCTTGGTGGTATAATGCATAGGACTCCCTTTGTCTGGACCAGTTAATTCATTCAATAGCTGTTTGTTAAGCTTTCAGTATGGTCTGGTTGTTGGGAACATAGCAGTGAGCAGGCAGACCTGGTTGCTCTCTTCATGGAAAGCAGATATTGGACAAGAAATTATAAGGGTTCTTTCTATGTTCCTAATATCAAGGTGGCACTTCTTCCCTAAGACCAATTCTGTTCTCTAGCCCCCAAATCCAGAGCACACACCAACTGGGTAAGGCATTTGTCAAATGTTTTATAGGTGATTGTATCTTGAAAACAAACAAACAAACAAACTTCATAACCTTTCATTTATTCCTTTGTTCTACAAATATTTATTGAGTGACACTGTGGCTCTGTATTTTTAGCCCTCACGCTCATAGTCTCGTGGAGGACACAGGCAAATAAGCAGATAATAATAATAGAGTGTAATAAGTGTAGTGAGGGGCTAAGCCCCAGGTATTGTGGGAGTGATTAGGAAGGATATCTACCCAACTAGGAGGGATAGGTGGCTGGGCAGAAAAATTTCCCTGACAAGAATAATGAGGTGTTAGCTATATAAGGGTGGGTTGGGGGGCATGTATTCCATGCAAAAGGGTACTTCCACTTCAAAGACCTGGGCACTGGAGAGGTCTAGGCTTGTTGGAGAATAATTTACAACCTAGAATTTTATACTTAGCAAAACTACCAATCAAAATGTGAAAAAAAGAACAAAAGGAAAGATGTGTTTGGATATGTAAGGTCTCAAAAAATATACCTCCCATGTATCTCTTTCCAGGAAGTTAGTGGAGGAGCTGCACCAACAAAACAGAGTATTAAATCCAGAGAGTAGACACGATGAGAATAACTG
>NW_011888915.1:999303-1005404 GCF_000151845.1 Pteropus vampyrus
AGTTGCATAGAAGTCTGCTCCGGGACAGGGAAAAATCTTGTCAAATCAGAGTGAGTTGTATATTGTGATAAGCAAGCTGATGTGTGTAGGGAGGAAAAAAACAGAGCATTAGGAGTAATTCTGAAGGTTGAAAACTGGCAGAGGAGTTAGGACTTAATGTGAAAGGAAATGAAGTACCTCTGAAAGTGTTTTGGGTAGTTTAAAGACATTATGAAAAGTGATACTTCAGAGAGATTAATCTGACAGAGGAGTCCAAATGACTTGGAGTGAAGGAGGGAGCCATGTAAAAACCTAGGTCTGGGTGATGGAGGCCTCGAAGAATATGCCAGCAAGGAGGCTAAGTGTGAAAGATCCTGTAAAGGGAGAGGAAGCATCGGGACTTGATTGAAAAGAAACAGACTGCAAAGGAAAGGGTTCAAGCCACATAATTCCAGGGCTTCAAGTCTAGGTGTCCAAAGAAGGGAACGACTATATCTGGAACAAGGAATTGGGAGAGGATTCTGGTTTGCTATTGGGATGGGGTGGGATGAGATGATGAACTGAATTTTCATCCCAAACTTTCCTTTTGCCCAAGATGGTAAGACAGCTTATGGACTTTTTCTCACTTAGTTTTCTTGGTGGTATAATGCATAGGACTCCCTTTGTCTGGACCAGTTAATTCATTCAATAGCTGTTTGTTAAGCTTTCAGTATGGTCTGGTTGTTGGGAACATAGCAGTGAGCAGGCAGACCTGGTTGCTCTCTTCATGGAAAGCAGATATTGGACAAGAAATTATAAGGGTTCTTTCTATGTTCCTAATATCAAGGTGGCACTTCTTCCCTAAGACCAATTCTGTTCTCTAGCCCCCAAATCCAGAGCACACACCAACTGGGTAAGGCATTTGTCAAATGTTTTATAGGTGATTGTATCTTGAAAACAAACAAACAAACAAACTTCATAACCTTTCATTTATTCCTTTGTTCTACAAATATTTATTGAGTGACACTGTGGCTCTGTATTTTTAGCCCTCACGCTCATAGTCTCGTGGAGGACACAGGCAAATAAGCAGATAATAATAATAGAGTGTAATAAGTGTAGTGAGGGGCTAAGCCCCAGGTATTGTGGGAGTGATTAGGAAGGATATCTACCCAACTAGGAGGGATAGGTGGCTGGGCAGAAAAATTTCCCTGACAAGAATAATGAGGTGTTAGCTATATAAGAGTGGGTTGGGGGGCATGTATTCCATGCAAAAGGGTACTTCCACTTCAAAGACCTGGGCACTGGAGAGGTCTAGGCTTGTTGGAGAATAATTTACAACCTAGAATTTTATACTTAGCAAAACTACCAATCAAAATGTGAAAAAAAGAACAAAAGGAAAGATGTGTTTGGATATGTAAGGTCTCAAAAAATATACCTCCCATGTATCTCTTTCCAGGAAGTTAGTGGAGGAGCTGCACCAACAAAACAGAGTATTAAATCCAGAGAGTAGACACGATGAGAATAACTGCATGGAACTCAGGTAGGTGCGGCTGGGTCAAAAAGAGTTCGATAGGCATAGTGAACAGTTGGACTTCATTATACTGCCAAAATATACTTACAGTAATGATAGAATGATTTTCTAAAATAGTGATTTTTTTTTTTCAAACTTTGAATCCTAGGAACACTTTTGAGCAACATTGAGATTGGCTTCAATCTGAAACAATAGTTTTAACCTGTTTTTCATATTTTATATTCCTTTGAAAAGGATTCTGCTGAAATTTAAAGAGTCTGAACAATCCTAAAAACGTGTATAATTACTACTTAAGCAGCCTTGTGCAATTTGGTGGGGCCCCCAGAGTCAAGAGGTTGTAGGAATTTTAAAGCCTATGTAGGTGGGCATAGGGCCATGAAAGTTCCTGGAGCAATGCATGGTAGGAGAGGAAAGAGTGGTATAGGGAGGTAATAAGGTCCAGCTAACAAATTTCAGTAGGACTTTTTGCTGGTCGTTCTTCCTTCAGCAGCAAAGGTGATCCCTAGAAGAACATTTCTACTAAAACAGATCTGCTTACCAATTAAGTGTTGAAACTGCCTTCCCCAGTAACTTCCAGACTGCCAAGAAATAAATTTTAAAAATGCAAGCATGGGGTGAGGGAAACATACCATGACCATAGCTCTTCTTCTGAACTTTGCAACAGCTGGAAGGTTGTGTATGAGTGTGTGTGTGTGTGTGTGTGTGTGTGTGTGTGTGTGTGTGTGTGTGTTCAGTAGGCTCAGAAGAAATTTATGGGTGTTATATTTTAGCAAATCATGGTTGAAGCCAGAGTAGGGATCCATGTGTTCCCTAGATATGAAGCCAAGGGAGAACCTTTTATTTATGGATTCAGCAGACAGAGTTTTTTTTTTCAATATCTTCCAAGTACAATGATAAAAATTCAGCCTAGAAACCACACAGCATGTTATGGTGTTTACTGGTTTTCCTAGCCATAAAAAAAGGTGTTTCCCAGTTCCCCATCAGCTAGGAGAAATCCTTCCCCACCCTCTCCTGACCAGCCTTTTTCTCTTCCACTAAGCAAGTGAATTTTAAATACCACTCTAAAGTTGTTGGCTGGTGACCTGGAAAATTCCTTTTGTTATGCTGCTAATGGCCCATCAGTTTAAACTTCCTACCCCCAGAAACTTACTTTCTCCTAACTAGACTGAGGAAGACAGGAGCAGAAGTTAAAAAAAAACATGAAAAAAAGGATCCCTAAATCTAAGGGCTTTAGAAAGATTCAAGATGGCCAGGCCTGGATGAAGAGAAGGAAGGAATTTCATTTGTCTTGATCTCTGTGTACAGTAGCCAACACAAGGGCATATGTACATAGGGCCTTACTCAAGGACTCTAGATGAAGGTAATAATTTTTGAATGCAGTAATAGCTCAACCATGCAGGATTTTGGTGGACACATGTCTTCTGGAAGACCTCTAATTCTGGAGGCTGAGATTCAGATGTTCGTTTGAGATGCGTAAGCTAGTAAATGTGTGAACGTCGGCGAGCCACAAAGTTCAGTCACTTATCCTATTCGCATCTTGGATCTCATTATTATTATTTATAAAACCAACAATTACCATTGAGTACATGTGCCAGGTACAGGGTTCAATACTTTTCTGTATTATCTCATTTAATTCTCACCAAAAAACTCTGTGAGGTAAATACTATTATTCTCATTTTAGAGCAGAGGAAACACGCTTAGCAAGGGTGGTGGAGCTGAGAATCCACTTGCGTTCTCTGTCTTCTTAGCTCATGTTCTTCTTCAGGACATTATGCTGTTTATAAACTATAAAGATCTAAGAAAACATAAATAAGAGGAAGCATAGAGTGGCCTAACATTTCCTCCCTGGAGCATGACAGGTCACCTTGTGCTCATAATGCGGGCTATTAACTTGCTATTATTAGGTCCTCACTGGAAGGGACAGTTCTGCATATAATGCTAAAAGTGGACCCCTACCCCTAGCTTTTGGGATTCCTGGAATAAAGTTCTGACCACAAAGCATTATTGTTTCTCTTCAGGTCTTGGTCTGTCAGATTCCATTTCTCAGCTTCCGGAACAACACACAGACACACAGGAAAGTCAGAGCTTTTGAACAGCAGTGCCACTCCCTACCTCCAACTAGTACCTTTGTCAGTTTTGCCCTCTCAAATGAGCTTTGTCATCTCCTACATCAGTTGGAGCTGGCAGCTCCCAAACTCATCTTCTATGGGACACTTCCTTACTGAAGGATAGGCAGTTGACTGAGTAAGAGACTGTCATTGGAATGGCAAGCTGAAGAGAAAGCAACTATAGAAGAGCAATGGGACCGTAACACCAGCTAGAAAAATCTACAAAGATGGCATTGCCAGGGGTCTACCCCACAGAGTTCCCACGGCCCAGGATGGGCCTCTATGCTCCCCCTTTTCATATTTATTTTTGTTACTTATAAATAGAAGTAACTTTATCTTTAAAAATTGATACCTGATTGTTGTCATTAATACAGAGAAAGTAAAAGTATACCATTAATGCAACACACTCCCCCGCTCTGCCCCTTAACCCCTGCCCCCATGCATGCGCCCAGTCATCGACAGTAATAGTTTGGAGTCTTGTCTTTCCAGGTGGTTCTGCTGGCTTTGTGAGAGTGTGAGTGTGTGTGTGTGTGTGTGTGTGTGTGTGTGGTGTTAACATAAATATCAGTGTGAAGATCCTATTGTAGGCCTTGTTTATATTATCTGCATCTTCTTGGTCTGCCTGTATAGCTCTTTTTTTCCTTTTTAACAGCAGCATAGTATTCCACTGTGAAATGGGCCATCTTTCCTTTTTTCTAATCTCTGCTTTAGCAGGTGTTTTACTTCCCTGGGGAACCTGTCTTAGCTCCCACTCATCATGCCCTCCTTTAGGCCTGCCTCATGAAACTCTTCACGTGAGAAGGTGATCAAAGGTGCAAAGGGCAGTGGTGGGCTCCATATAGGAGAGTGTGGGGATGGGTGAGTGTCCTGACCATATTGGGGGACAAAGAAAGTTCTCTCCACTCTGCCAAATGGTTCTTCCCTCTGGTTAAGGCAAAACTGCACATTTTATGGGGATAAACTATGAAAATGACCAAGAGGATCAATGTGGAGAAAAATAAAAGGCTGTTTCCTTAGAGTTACACTTCCCCATTTGGCACCTGCACTCTGGGCATGCGTACCTTGGGTCTGTCAGAATGACCAGAGGTTATCCAGGCTAAACCTCTGCCTCTATCCAAGATGTACAAGCAGCCCAGACTTAAGGCAGCCCACGCTCTTCCCTTGGTAGCTACTCTTGTGATTAACAGCTCCATTAGATAGAAATTTGCTGCTTGCCACTCGAAAGGCATTTCAACTTAGAGGATTCAGGCAAGATCACTTATTAGCCATGTGCTCTTGACCAAATTTTGTAGCCTCTTTGTACCTCAGTTTCTTCATTCATAATATGGGGATAGTAATAGTACCTATCTAATTTGGTAGAGTGTTTCTTTGTAATTAAAAATATATGCACAGCATGTCTCGTGTAGTAGTAGAAGCTAAGCACTCAATATGACTGATTGTACTCTAAATTCAAAAATAGCTCTGAGCTTTAAACCCACACTTTAGTGGTCATCTAGGTCACTGGCTCTCAACCCTGGCTGCACCCGAAGCTCACCCCAGGAGCCTTAAAAATGCCATTGCTAGGCTCCATTACCAGAGATTCTGTTAGTCTAAGGTGGGATCAGGGGGTCAATATTTTAGAAAATTTCCCTGGGGAATTCTGATTTGCACCGGGGGTTGAGAACCACTCAATCTAGCTCAATGTTCTTATTATCCAGATGAAGATACAGGCCTAGGGCGGGAAGGGACTCGTTTCAGTTATACAGACATAGCAGAAAGCCCCACGTCTCTCTTACCCTGGATGCCAATTTCCAAGGCTTGTCTATCATGATGGAAATCTGCTCCCCCCACCCCCACCCGCAGTGCCTTTCAGGTGATCCAATCTCTTCTCTAATATTATTCCGGGGACCCATCAACTAATTCTTTCTAGAGCTGGCACCTTTTTACCCTTCAGGTCCCAGAGAGGTCTCCCTGTGGAAAGCCACTGTTCTAGAATGTGACCCTTTTACCATAGCTTACAGCATGTGAAGTAATCCTGTTCATCCATTCATTCACTTTGAGAGTCTAAGCCCCCTGGGGGTAGGGACCATTTCTGTCTTGTTACTTCTGCACCAGGCCTAGAATGGTGACCACCGCTTAGTAAAAAAATGCTCATTAAATGACTGAATGAACGAAATCTCAGGAGGGCAGTTGAGTATTTTTTATTTTTCTGGTCCTAGCCATCTGATTCTCATTATTCCTACAGCTCGGGAAGCCTCTGCTTTGGCGTTTTATAAACCTCGTGTGCGTACGTCGACATTTTAACCATAAATCCAGAATTTGGGGGCTGGAAAGTTTGATGTGAGGGGGTTCGGGCAAAGGGATAAAAACTACACGGAGGTCCAGAGGCGGGCAGCGCGGCACTGGAGTTGGGGGTTGGGGGTTGCGAGCGGAACCGTCGGGCTGTCGCCCCTCCGGCCCCTGCCAGCCCCCTCGGCGGGAGATGGCCCCGGGCTGCGACATCTATCAGAGGGGTGCGCCGCCGC
>NW_011888915.1:1006004-1049435 GCF_000151845.1 Pteropus vampyrus
TCTTTGATTATTTTTTCAACAGCTGCAGCGGAGAAAGGGCTTCAGCTCTTGTGGACCCGAGCGCTGCCCTCTGCTCAGCCTTTTCCTCCTGGAACGAATGGGACCTGGGCGCGGGCGTCCTGGCCATGCCCAGGAAGCAGCGGAGCGCGCGCCCGCCCCCTTTACCCTCATAACCTCCTTGCAGAGGCTGTAATCATTAGTTTTAGTGTTGAGGGGGGCGGGGAACTGAGGCCCAGGGAAGTTCTGTGAGTTGCCAGAAGTCACCAGCTCCTGGACTTCCCCACCCCCGGGGCTCTTGAAATACCCTACCTAGGTTTGGTTCACCCCAGAGCTTATGTTTGTAACCATGGAGCCATACTGCCCCTAGAACCCTCTCGGAATCCTCAGTCATCAAGGGTGGCAGTTTCCATTGGGAAGTCCAAAGCCACAATTACTTCATGAGGAGAGTCTCCCACCATTTCCAGCCCCGGGCACTCCTCTTTCAAGAGCTGCTTGGGTCTCAGCTCCACCTGTGCCTTTCTATATCCATATCGCCCACTCCGCCTACGCACATTGCTTTTTAAGATTTCTGGAAGGCCCTGGTGGAGTTAGTGTTCACTCCCAACCTGCGGCTCATGGCGATTTGGTTGAGTCTGGTCTGTGGTCTAGGGAAGGGTTGCCTTTGCTGCACAGAGTGTTCTTTTGGAACAATTAATGCTTGTGATTCCGGCTTGGCTGCACTGGGCTTCTTGGCTTGAATATTCAAAGCAGCAGCTAATGTACGAGGCACTGTGTTTAGCTGCCTTCACTCATTTAATCCTTACAATAATGGCACCGCCAGATAGGCATTGCCATTACCTCTATACAGATGAGGAAACAGGTTCAAAAGGGATGGGGAACTGGGCCAGCTCACAGTGCAAGTGAAAGCGACAGGCCTTATTTAATCTCTGCATTCTGATTACTGGTGGTGTCCCTCTTTAGTACTTTATTTGGATCTGATTTTTCGGTTAGGGGGACTGGTAGGGAAGGGATTACAGGATATTTTTGTTGAGTCTTTTGTCATCTCCACCTCTAGGGAGCTTTGATCCAGATCACACTTTCTGAGGAAGATCACCTGAATGGCTGACACTCTCAGGCTGGAATTTCCCTTTTGGGGCCGTGTGAGGTTCTGAGTGGCTTGGAGGGAGAGGGGGACCTAATGTGGACTCTTGAGTTGTTTCCACTCTCATGGGAAAATGGGATCCTTTAAAAAATTATCTGGTGCTGGATTCCCAAGGCCGACTAGCCCCCTTCTTTCGCAAGAACCTTAATTCTAACTTCTAATTGCTGGTAAGGTGGGTGGGGGTGGGGGAAGGAAGGTTGTGTTTGCCTCTGGATATCATCAGTGCCATATAGAACTGCTAATGTTGTGTGCTCACTGTGTGCCATGCACTGTGCCAGGTGCTGTGTGTGTGCTTTCTCATTTGATCCTAAGAAGAAGGATCCTAAGATATGAAAAGTTGGTTCCCAGAGAGGTTGTGCACCTAAGAATGATGGAGCTGGGATTTGCATCTCTCCCAACAGGGTCCCTTGTGTCTGTGCAAGAGGAAGTTATCCAGGCGCCCCAGAAACTGCAGCGCTCGCCTTCCGTCAGTGCAAAGCCAAGAGGGTCCTTGGTGCTGGTGGATTTTGGCTCCTTTGTGTTGCAGCTGTCTGTAGTTCCTCAACTCTGAGCACATTTGTTGATGGATTTCCAGAGCGGAGCGGCTGCGGTATCTCCACCTGTCCGTTTTGCTTTTATAGATTGCCAGTCACTGGGGCATCCGGGTCCTACGCACTTGGGAGGGAAAGCCATCTGCTTAATTGCTTCCATTCCCCAGATGAGGAGTGCAGGGTACCAACAAGTTCAATGTTGGTCTGAGCAGGCAGGCTGGAGGCAGAGCAAGACGGCGGGAGTCAGGGCCCCCGGCCTTAGCCACCACACGGTCCTGGGAAAGCAGGAACCAGAGGGCAGGTGCTGCATGTCTCTTAGACTCAATTTCCTAGCCTGTGAAGAACTTTGGCCTATGTGGTCTCTGATAGCCATTTCAGTCATCATCAGGAGAATAGCTGCTGTTTATTCACTCAGTTAATATTTATTAAACATTCCCTGTATGCCAGGCACTTCTGTATAGGAGCTGGAGATACAGCAGTCAACAAATCAAACTTCTTGGAGTTTACCTGTTAGGCTAAGGAGCTAAAAAAAAAATTTAAACATGTATATATGTAAAATGTCAGGTAGCACTTCCTGCTATGGACAACAATGAAGAACATAAGGGGAGACGCAGTGTGTGTATATGAGAGGAGGGTCACTAGTATTTTATTTTATTTTGTTTTGTTTAATTTAATTTAATTTAATTTAATTTAATTTTATTTTATTTAGGGTGGTAAGGGAAGGCTCACAGATAAGGTGGCATTTGAGAAGGAAGGGAAGGAGTGAGACACAGATTTCTGGAAGCTTCCTATAGGCAGTTGGAATGGCAAAGATGGAGGCCAGGAGATGCGAGTGTGTTACAGAGCACTTACAGTGTGTCAAGCACTGTGCAAAATGCTTTATGTTACATGTTTAACTCTGTTGTTGCTGTATTTTATTTGAAGAAGCCGAGGCTCAGAGAGCTTAAGTGATTAGCTCAAGGCCAAATAGCAAGCAGGTTGTGGAGGTGAAATTCAAATGCTAGTTTTAACCATCATACTGCATCCCACTGAGGGACTCTCCTTTTGGAGGTGGTATTAAATTCATGACTTGGTGCTTTTGATTTCTTGGGGATTCAGTATCAGCAGTGGCCAAGGTGACTCTTGGCCCCTGAGTTGCAGTTTTGGGGAGAGAGCTCAGGGCCTGAAGTTCCTTTTGTGAGTAAGAAGGTAATATGTTTGATGTTGGAAAACCCCATGTTGTGTTTATGGCAGAAGGGGGAAAACACCTTCAGATTAGTCTAAACAAGAGAGATGGGAGAATGGGGTAGCCTGAATCCCTTTGCCCCCTCCTTTGTTTTAATTTCCCCATGATGGGCCCAGCACAGCATGTTGTGTTATATAGCGATAATTAAAACACTTGGATTAGTGAACTGAGATTTATAGGGCAAACAGGAGCCAGAGGAGAGAAGGACAGTCATCTCTTTTATTTGCAGGCAGATATCCAAATTGCCACTTGTTTGCTTTTTCTTCCTGACTCTATCACCTACTCTGCTTAATTAGATCCCCTTTCCCCCCATGTCATTTCCAATGCCTGCTCAGCCTGCTGCTCAGCAGAGTTTGTGGAGCCGCATACTGAGCCCTTTCCCACAGCCCAGGGAAGATGAGTCAGAAACCTGGCAAACAAAATGCAAAAACCTTTGCATCATCCTGTGGAGCCCGCCTGTCCATCAGCATCCTGGAGCAGGACCAGGAGGGCTGAACCCTGAAGAAGTTCCACACGTTTTTCAGCTCTCCTCAGTTTTCCACTAAGCACCCTCTTCATTGTGGGGGGCACAGAGACTGAATTCCCCAAACATCAGACCACCCCCAATGCACATTCCAAAATCACAGAGAAAGAGTAAAATCCTATCCCCTAACATTTATGGAATATTTTTACTGTGTTCTATAAGTATCAGACTCTGAGGAGGATGAGGGGTAGGGTGAACTGGGATGAACAAAATCCCGCCAAATTTTACGGTCTAGTAGATAGGACAGTCAGAAATAGCTAATGAGAAGTTTTGGACAAATTCATTTGTTTCATAAATATTTATCGAGTATCTACTTTGTGTCAGGCAGTATAGGCACAGAGAGGAACACAGCAGTGACAAGACACTAACAAATCTCTGCCCACATGGATTTCCAGTCTACCTGGATGGGGGAGGGGCAGAGCAGTAAATTCATTGCCAAAATGCCTAAGAACTAAGGAGGAAAGTTATGTGGGGAAGGTGACAAGAGAGTGCTGGGGCTTGTCATTTCAGAGTGAAGTCAGTGAAGGCATTGTAGTGTGGTGGAGACCTACTAGCTGTGTGACCTTTAAGTCTCTGTTGTCAATTGGTCTTAACCTTATTTTTCTCATCTTTAAAGTGGGGCCAATCTTAGACACTTATAAAAGGATTAAATGAGGAAAAAAATATATAAACTGTATGTCTCATTAGGGCTCTGTGAATGCTAGCTGTTATTAGTATTACATGCTTATAATAGGGTAATATGGAACTAAATGGTTGTCTAATTACAGATGGGAAAAAGGGTTATTATCCATGTCACCTTTCCTTTACTCAGTAATCACTGTTTGCCCGTACACCAAGGAGATGCAGGAGTGCAGGTGAACTCTTGAAGCCAGAATTAAGATCGGAGAGGATTTAGATAATGGTTTGGTATGTGGGACGTAGGTGGGAATTGGAGGATTGTCAGTATTTTGTATTCTGTTTTTAAAAATTATTTTCCACATGCTTTGTGTTCGCTCTTTTGTTGTTTTCTACAACAAGCCTGGCAGGGAGACTGGGCTGCCCACTTGACAAACGGGAAACCAGGCACAGGATGTGAGTGCCTGGCCAAGGTCACCTCCAGTCTCCAGAGGAGATCTCCTGCCTGTCTAGAGATGAGTCATCCTGGAGCGTTGCTCCCGGGGTGAAATCACAAAGGAAGGAAGGCTTGGATTTATTGCAAGCAGCCAGGGAAGTTTCCTGTTCTTGAGAAGTCTCAGAAACAGTAACTCTTCTACCTGAGGGGCCTTATTCTTCCAAGGTCAGCCTCCAGAATAGCCACCAGTCCCCAGAAGATTTAGGGTTGATTTGGGGCGAGGGAGAGGGTATTAGAAAGCCTTTGGCAAAAACAGAGGAGACAGGAAGAAGATAAGAGAGAAAGTGTATAGTGGTTGAAAGCTTGGGCTCCAAGGTCAGACAGATCTGAGTTTGGCGGATCTGCCACTTATTAGCTTGGGTAAGTTACAGTAACCTTCCCTGAGCCTCAGTTTCCTCATTTGTAATGTGGGGGAGGAAGAAACTTTCCTCTATCCTCAAGATTCTTTTGGCCGGTCTAATTACAGGGACCCTGTAGAGTCAGAGACCCCACGTACATGAGAGATTCAAAGACAGAAAGGGAAAAATGAGGTATACATGACATTCTAAGCCAAGGATCAACTTGGGGCATCACAGGGACAGAAGGTCATTGCAAGACAGTAAGAAGAACAGATATTCAGTAATTAGAAGTTTGCCCTGCCCTATATATAGGTAGGTCAAAAAAAAAAAAAGTTATTTCTGGTAGTCTCCTATTATAGGTAAGGCCCCTTATTCAAATTCTTCTAGGTAGTTAAGCGGAGATAGAAGTTTCTATTGAACCTGCAGAGTCTCGGTTGCCTTAGCTCGAAATAATCTGCAAATCACAGAGGCACATCTTGAGGTGACTCTGAACCCCTACAGTTAAATCGAATAGTAACAGTACCTAACTCACAGGTTGTTGGGAAAGTAAAATAAGATGTTAAGTGCCAACTGTTTAGGACAGGGCCTGGCAATAGGAGGCCCTTAGTAATATAAGTTGTTATTATTGGAGAAGAAAAGGGGACTGTGCTGGGTGAAGAAGAGGGGGTCAGAGGGCCCCCAGGTTACTGCATCCCTTCCCATGCTGGAGCATTTAGATGAGGTTTTGATGAAGCTCTTTCCACCTGAGGCATTTAGTCAGTCACACAGTAGATGTGATCTTACCTCTCTAGGAGTTTATGCTGGGACCAGCAGAGCCGGGCCAGACAGGCATGCAATGTATTCCCGTCCTTGCTCACCCCCCCCGCCACCCCCCGGCATCATGGTTCAGTGGGCATGGCACCTGGGAGAGTCCCCCTCAGTTCTTCCTCTCCCCCTCACCTTAACCTCGCTTCTGTGGCTCAGACCCAATTCAGCCTGTCTCTGTTGACTCCATATAACGAAAATAATTGAGCCTTTCTCCACTGATAACTATCTGAGAACAACTCAAGTAACACCCCAAGTCATCTGCCTCTGAGTGAACACACCACGCCTGCTGCAGAGTGTCCTGCAGGAGACTGGTTCCTAAACCCGGGCAGCAGGAACCCACAGGCTACATGTACTTTCGATGCCCCCTGACACCCTATTGGACAGCCTTGTGGTTTGCTGAAGGATGTCTAAGGGTTCTGAGATACAAAAACAAACAAACAAACAAATACTTCTACACATTTATCCAAAATGTTAATTATTATGTTCTCCAATTATGAATTTGCCCTTTATCCTCTGGCCTTACTTCCTCATCGCTCTTTGCCCCTATTGGTTGTAGAAGATTTCGTTAAGAAAACAGATAACAGATGGGGATGAAAAGTTACATGGGCTTGGAATGAGGGGAGTTACAGAGGCTCCATGTTTTTCTGATTTTTATATAAATTGTCCCAAAAGCAGACCTCATAGGAACAGTGCCTCCCAGCATGAGCAGGAAGGGCAGGGTTATCAACTAGAGGAACCTCATTTAATTGTATTTTTCTAGTCAAAAGAATGATTGTGTTTGTATATTTTATTAAGATATGATAACAATCTGAAAAGAAAAAAAACCAAACAAATCCATGTCTTTTTATCTCCAAAAGGACTCTGCCCCTTTGCTGGGTTCTGTTCTCATCTTTGTCCTTGAGCACATGCACACGTGCACATTATGTGAACTCTCTCGCTAGGGGCTTGGGTTGTGCTAAACCTTTTACATATTTTTCACCAAATTCTAGCAATAATTCTAGAAGGGAGGAATTATTATCCACATTACTTTGATGAAGAGACTGCGGGTCCAAGAGGTCATGTGGCCATAGCTGACAGAACTGGGATTCAAACCCAGGTCTGATTCCATCCAAACTCTGCAAACTTGTAATAGACATGATTTTCGTGACTGTGTTTTTTCACTCAGCACTATATTACAGAAGTTTCCCCATGTTCCTATATAGTTCTCCTAATTAGTATTTTAAAGAGGGACATAAGATTCCCTGAACCATGATTATGTAGTCATTTTCTCCTTTGGGGCATTTGTGGGCAAGGTCATTGGCTAATGGCTTCTGAGCAGTGGTGGTAGTAAACGGACACAGCATGGGAGGATCGAAAGTTTGGGCTGTTGGAAGCAGAAGCATGCCACAGCTGAGAGGAGAACACAGAGCTGCACCCCCCAACCCCCTTACTCGTTTTTACATTAGACTTGAGTTTGCAGCCCTGCGCTGCTTGGCCATTATTTCAGCTGTGTGAATTGGTGTGAGTGAGGGTGGCAGGGAAAGATCAATCCTCTCGAAGTAGACAGAGGAAGAGTTTTTATCTCTACTTTACACATAAGGAAACTGAGTCGTGGGTGGGTCAAAAGACTTGCCAGAGCCCAGCTCTGAAGATGGAGAACAGAGTGTTGGCCTTTTGCCTCCTGGTGCCTTTCTCTTCCGTCAACCTCACGTTTGTTTCCCCCGCTCTGGTTCGTCTCATCCAGACTTGTCTTCCTGATACATGGGAGATGCTCCTCGAGAAAGCCTATGTGTGTGAATGCATATTAGATACAGATGTTACAGCAAGCTGGACCCATGCAGATGAGTTCTTTCTGTAGAGGGGCAGAGTAGTTGGCAAAGAAAACCAGAACTTGTTTCCTAAAAATTCTCCAGTAGAAAGTGAGTTTTGTTTTGTTTTGTTTTGTTATCTCCCCTCCCATAAGGGAGATAGTGGCTAAAGTTCCTTCTTTAAATCTTCAAGATTTAAAGAGAGCACTCAGATTTCTGACTGGAGAAGTGCCGTACTGCTAGAAACACCTTTTTTGAGTCCAAGTAGTGGTCATTGCAGTTTTCTTTCACAGTAGAAAGACCTTGAGTCCCTTAAAAGGGCGTTTGCAAACAGCATCAAATTCTTAGAATGATGACAGTTTTAAAAGAAGAAGAAAAAATATAAAATAAAAGAAGAAGAAAACATTGTTTTTGTCAGCTCTGCAGCTTATCGATGTAAAGCGAAGATTAAGATTTGTTTATGTGAATAGATCATTTTTTTGAGGTGGATGTTATAAAAATATTTTTGCTGATGGAACCATTTCCACCTTCACAATCATAACACACACACACACACACACACACACAACACACACACACAAAGCCCATAAAACCTTTTTCTGGAGCAACCAGAAAATGAGTGAATCCCTGAAAATACAAATCTGTGGTATTATCTTTGCATATTAGCAAATTCTTTAAGCTTTCAAATACTCTGTTTTGGACCAAGTCTGCTGTTAATTAGTTTAACATTTTCTTTTGATTTATGCCTTTTCTAGACTCTGTTTCTCTTCACTCACTCTGAGCCAAGCTTGTGCTCCTACCTTGTACTCACTGTGGCCTTGAATCCTTACAATCCACCCCCCCCCGCACCTCTGCCCCCTGCTTGAAACAGTCGGGGCTCCTGTGTGCCTCACTCTATGAACACACTATGAGAACAGCTCCCCTAGAGTTTTGCAATATGGGGACCCTAGAGGTATAGTTATGAGTGATAACCAAACTCTGAAAGGTTTCCTAATGGGAACTTAGTGGCAAAGGCAGAATTTGAATCCAGGTCTAGATGACCCCATACTGTTTTGCCTTGAATTAGCAAGTCCCTTCTCTAGGGTAGGCACCTTCATGGAAATGCCAAGGTGGGTCACACTGTTTCCTCTCTTCAAGATACTTGCAATCCAAGGCGGGTTGGGGGGTCATCTTTTATTGTACAGAAACGGGTTAATTTGTAATCCTCATTTTACAGATGAGAAAACTGCAATTAAAGAGGTCAAGTGACCAACTCAAGGTCACACAGCTCTGATGTGATAAGACTTTTATTAGGTGGCTGTTGCTGGAAGCTCTCAGCAGTATGAGACACTTATGTGGACCACTTCATTCCTACATGCCAGGCAGGTGAAGGTCAGGGCTGTACCCTTAAAGGTCACACTGAGGCCAAGATGTCAAGTACCCCAAAGGTCTGTGCTCAGTGCTCCTGGACTGAGTAGATATTTCAAATCAGATTTACCCCTAAACGATGACTTTAGGCTTCTGGATCCATGGCCTTCCATGCAGCAGAACTCATGGGCTCACCCATCTCTTACTGTGGGGAAGGGTCCTTGCTTTGGCGAGTGGGCTTAGGAGACCTCTCATCCCCAAAGAATTTCCAGTAGGACAGAGGCCACTGAGGACCCACTGGCTTGAGCTGTGCTATAGAGGAATATATGCTTTAGGCTGTACAAGCCAAGGAAAATCTGCTCAGTTGGGAAGTGGCATCAGGCTAACACTGTCTCTCCCACAAAGTGCTGGAAACTGTTATCTAAAGCAAACACCAAATTCAGCTGGAAGGGACTTGAAACATCAGGGCCCACCTCCTTATTTTTTAAATGAATTTATTTAAGTGATTGACAGTAACAATAACCAAATAACATTTATTGAGCACTTACCCTGTGCCAGGCACTATGCCGAATAGTCTTCATATATTAACTTGTTTAAAAATGGGACGATATAAGAGGGATGTGTCTCCCTCCCATGCCCGGGTCCCTTCCATAGAGGCAGCCACTATTGCCAACACTGTGTATCTTTACCAATGTCCTCTGTGCATGTACAGATATTTCAATCTCATTTCTTTATCCCTTCAGCTTTAAATATGAGGAAACTGGGCTCAGGGAGGAAACACAGCAAATTGTAATAATAGTTCTTATTCTATGTGGAGGGCACTGCTCCGGGCACTGTGTGATTTCGAATCCTTGCTACAACTCTGCAGAATGAGCTGCATGTATTATGTAGAACAAATGCTCCAAGCCTTAGTTTACCTCACTGGGTGATTGAGGATTAAATTAGATAATCCATGGAGAGGGATTTTTCAGAGGTCCTGGCACGTCATAACTGCTCGGGAGATGGAGGCTGCAGGGGAAAATCAGGGTTTTTATGAGGCCCTGAAGCTTGTACAATTTGAGGGCTATCTTTAAGAGAAATACTACAAAATTATGAATCCAATATTAGGAATATAAGCGAATATTTATTTAGAGAGAGAAAAGAACTTCATTAACTTATACATTTTAAAAGCCAACAAATAACTCAAACCCTATAAATTCCAGAAAAATAACGGAACATTTTTATTAAATAATTGCCTGACACATCTCTACCATACTTTTTATTTCTACATTTTCGGGCCTCATACTCTTTGATCACTTCATATGATGACGGTTTTCTAAAATAACTTTCTATAAAGAGAATAAAAGAAATGCATCATTTTCTCTAGCATAGTTGTCAACATTTGTTTTATATTATTGACAGCTTAGATACAGAAAATGAGCAAATTCACACACCCCCTGTAATATTACTACATGTTCTATAAACAGAGAAATTTCAGGAAATTCTATTTTGTACTATTCCTATCAAAAATTAATAAAGAAGCTGTGGTCCAATATAATTATATACATCGAGTACATTTCTGCCAGAAGAGAACTTCCATTTTGATTAGAGGAACTGATCTTTTACTTAAAATTTTACAGGTCTAGTAATTAGAACCACTTCTAACAGACTGGCATCTGACTCTGTCCGTTTTAAACCCTTCTCCTCCTTTACCATACACTTTTGTGTTGGGCACTGTAGGACATTTCACGTAGCAATTCAACTGCTGATCTGGCGTCAGGAACTGGGTGGTAGGCGCTTGGATATACAGGGTGGTAGGCACTGGGAGCGCGCCGGCACTGGAAGATTAGCAGTCACCCAGCATATAGGCAGGTGATTGTGAACCACATAAATACATCCTGCTAGACTCACACTCAATGTCCCATCAACTTGACTCCCTGAGGCCACCCTAACATCATACCCAGGAGGGCAGGAGCGACAGAGGGGAACTGCAGTGGGGAGGGACCATACTCTTTCCAGTTGTGGTTAAGACTTGATTTTGGTCTTGATTTTAGAGAAACCCAAGACCGCGTTTCTTTGTAGCTCCTTGGAAGGAGCTACTGCAAACAAGCGTTCTGAAGCCACAGCTCGATGAGAGTCACGGTGTACCTTGTTAGCTGTTGTTAGTGTTTGTGGTGAAGAGCAGTGTCATTTGAGAGAGAAACATGCAGCCCACTTAGGAGCCGTATGACCTCATTGGCGTGTTAGTTCCTTCCATAAACCTGGGTTCCTCAGTAGTAAGCATGACACTGTTATTAGGACCTACTTCACTGGGAATGTAAAGTCCATGAGAGCAGGCGTGGTCTGATTGTTTCTTGCTGTGTCCATGGTGTCCAGAACACATAGCCCCACTCAACAAATAACCCGTTTTGCAGATTTAATGAAATGCAGGGTGTTGGGTGTTTAGCCCCAGGCTCTCAGAAAAAGAGAAACTATAAAAACTATGTATGGTGTCAGATGGGTACTAGATTTTTTGGGGTAATCACTTTGTGAGATATGTAAATGTCTTATCACTGCATTGTACACTTGAAACTAATATAATATTATACACCAATTGTAATTTAAAAATTAAAAAAAAAATAAAAAAAAAAAAAAAGAAAACGAAGCAAAGAAAGCTTAAATTCCTCCCTTTCTTGTACTCTACACTGCCTCTGCTCAGAGCCAGCTGAGACCCTGGGTCATTGGACCTCCTTTCCTTCCCGCTGATCTTCCCATGTGAGCCAACTAGGAAGGGAACGCTTAACTCACTTCCTAGTGCCTGAAATAATCATCTGAATTATTCCCTCCTTTGCGGTCATGAGCCAGGGTCCCTGGGTCTCATCTCTGGAATTCTCTCTGATCCATGGAATCCACTGTTCCAGAGACTCCCTAGCTTCTTCCCCTCCCTGACCTGACCTGGGTCCCTGGGAATGGTGGGAGGCAAGGAGACAATTAGAAGAACAAAGGTGAATGGTTTTGAGCCATAAAATAGTGAGCCTGAAAAACAAGTTTGAAAGATGAATGGCTTTGGGGCTCCCAGAGCCCAGCAGGGGCAACCCTCGGAATTATTGACATTCCTGCCTAAGAACTCTGGGAGGCCCCTGATGGGCTGGAACACCCTCCCTCCCCCGCCTGGCCTGCACAGCTCCCCTCAATTCTCACAGGTTCTTGAGAGCAAAGCCAGGAGTTACCCAGTGCCGCAGAACTTTGGAGATGAGGCCAGAGGGCCACCTCGGTCAGTTGTCATCTTACCATCATGTGACAAGAGCTGTAGTCTAAGGAGCCAGGTGGCTACAGGTGGTCACTCCAGCAGACATGCAGAGCAGGTGACGAAACTCCAGACTGGACCCCACAGATGGAGTGTTCCTCTTTGTCTTGTTTCTCCTCTGCCTGGTGGAGATCTCCTGCCAACTTCTGTGCCATCTTCCCCCTTCGTTTACTATAAGCTGTCCTGATGGGATAGGCCTGTGCCCAGGGTGTTTCCCCTTTTTACATGCAGCAGAGGGAAAGGATGAGGGTGCTCCCTCCTCCTCCCTTGCTCCACATTAAGACAACTGGGATATTGCAGCCTTTGCTTCCAGCCCATTCTCCCTCCAGCCCTGGGATAATATTTATATTCAAACGCAGGCTCTGATTTCCACCCAGGAAAAAAAACAGCTTCTATTGAAAATTTTTTTGCATGTGAGAGAGAGGAAAGTGGCTGGGCCTCACGTGGGCCCCCTTGAGCTGCTCTGGAGGGTGTTAGGGAATAGTGAGTGTGTTTTATTTGTGGTTTTCGAAGTTGTCCCAGGGCTGTGTCCAGGTGACTGAAGGCCTGTCAGAGCTGAAAATGTCTCCTTCCTTTTAGAAAAGACAAAGAGATTAGGTGTCCCAGGGACCTGAATAAATGCAATGCTGGTGGTTTTGATTGAGGTTTCATTTAGTAAAGGTGACTGCAAAAATGAGGATGCCAAAGACTCTGCCCTCCAGCATTGTGAAGACACCTGGAGACAGGAGGGCATACACCTTTGGCGAGGGTATAAATTAAGTGCAGGCTTTTGGAGGGAAATTCGGCAACATCTTTCATAAAAAATGAGCATGACCTGTGATGCAACAATTCCATGCCTTGGATACTATCCCAGAGTGATGCTCACCCGTGTATGCAGAGACCTAAGTTCAAAAATGCTCACTGCAGAAAAAGGAGGACATCACCTATGTGTCTCTCAGCAGGGGACCAGCTCAAAAAATTATGGCTCACCAAGTGATGCAATATTAGATGGCCATTAAATAAAAGAACAAGGTAAATAATGGCAATAGCCAACACCACACATACACTACTTACTCTACACACTATTCTAAGTGATTTTTACGTTTTATAATATTTACAACATTAATTCATTTAATCTTCACAATTCTTTAGTTACTATTATCAGAATATTTTTATAGATTAGAACAGAGATGTTAAGTAATTTGCCTGTGGTCACACAGATGGTAAGTAGGGGAGCTGGGCTTCAAGCCTGCTGGCCCCAGGGTCTATAACCACCACATAAATGTCTGTATGTCCAAGATATGAACAGATGCCCTTTACTTGTTATGAAGTGAAACACTCAAGTTGCAGAGAAACAGAGTGTGATCATATTTATGTAAAAAAAAAAATGTGTATGTGCGCATGTGAATACATCACATACATTCATAAAAGTGAAGATCCGGAAGAGTACCTATCTATTCAGTAGTTCCCTCCAGGGAGGGATGTAAGATGGGCGTATGTAGAGAAGATTTTTTTTTTAAACTTTTATCTAGATATGGTTGTATATTTTCTTGAACAAGTGCTTTTGGCATTTTAGAAACAGTAAGCTTGAGCATAGTGATCAAAGTGACAATGATAATATAATAAAAATTTACTTTCCATTTCTAAGTAGTCCTTAGAAAGAAGAGACATGCTATAATCATGGGCTCAGAGTAATCCTCTTGACCAATTCCAAAGTAATAGTTGTGGAGCCAAGCCTAACAGGCAAGTCTTGCCACAAATTAGATGAAGGTGGTCCAAGGAATTGTTCTTCTGGCTGGCTGAAAGGCATCTTGAGATAATTATTCATATTCTCATTACTCCCCGAAAGTCTTGCCTCCTCTTGGAAGCCTGGGCCGAGACATTGGAAGAGTAATGGTGATGTTCTTGACACACAGCCCCTCCACATTCCATCTTTACTCCCCCGCCCTCCTGTATTTCCTGTGTTCACTTAATGCATTATTGCCCCTCAAGCAAATATTCCAGGTACTTGGACCTTTGTTTAATCACTGTCCCTTCAGAGTAATCTTATGAAAATGGACTCATGGTGTTTTGCATTTTTAGATACTTTACAATATGCAGATCTTATTCCCATTTCATTGTTTCTGGTAACTGAGGATGGTGTCTTGTCACTGTAATTTACTTTGTACAAAATCTCTTAGAGTTAAACCAAGCAGGGACTTTGGAGAGAGTCTGATAAGGAAAATGAGGGCTATCAAAGTTTTAAAAATCCCCATTTTTAAATCCCAGTGTTTAAGTATTCATTTGTGAAATGCGACCCATCACTGAGAATATTGAAAAAGCCATAACAGCTTTACTTATTGTGTCAGATCAGAAAGCATCCAGTGTTTCTACATGTTTTCTTATTTTAATTCTTGAAGCAAGTTTAGAGGATAATTTTTATCTACTATTATCTCCATAAGGAAGCTGAGGCTCAGAGAAGTTACATAAAGTCCTCAAATTTATATACATGGAAAGTGGGAGATGGATTTCTCACCCAGGTCTGTCTGTCTACAAAAGCTGAGTGCTGAGCACTCAACAGAGGAAATAATAAAGAAAAAAAAATAGCTGTGAGGAAAATAAAAGTTTTACTCAAATACCACCTCCTTAACATGCCGTTAGCAATTTAGGTTTATTTCCTTTGTTTTGTTTATCTAAACAAAACTAAATTTAAAAAGCAACTTGGTAATCCGAGGCTATATAATGTGTTTTTACCGTTTTCCTTTTTCACTAACGTTATCATAACTATCTTCCCTGTTGCTTTGTGACCTCATTTTAAATCGCATACTTCCTCCAACTCAATAGTAAACACACACACACACACACACACACACACACACACACACACACACACACACACACACCCTAACAACCTGATTAAAAATGGGCTAGAGCTTGAATAGACATTTCTCCAAACAGGACAAAGAGGCCAACGGATATATGAAAAAAATGATCAATGTCATTAATCATCAGGGAAATGCAAACCAAACCATAATAAAATGTTACCTCACACCTTTCAGGATGCTATTGCAAAAAAAAAAAAAAAAAGGACAAAAGAAAGACAAGTATTGGTGAGGATGAGGAGAAATTGGAACACTTGTAGACTATTGATGGGAATGCAAAATGTTGCAGCTGCTATTGAAAACAGTACAGAGATTTCTCAAAGAAATAAATAAATAAAGCAACTCCACTTCAAAAGAATTGAAATCGGAATCTCGAAGAGATGTTAGTTAGCACTCCTATGTTCGATGAAGCACCATTTACAATAGCTAGGATGTAGAAACGAACCTAAATGTCCATTGACAGATGAATGGCTAAAGAAACTGTGGTATATACATATCATGGAATATTATTCAGCTTTAGAAAAGAAGGAAATTCTACAATATGCTACAACATGGATGAACCTTGAGGACATTGTACCAAGCAAAATAAGCAATCGCAGAGAGACAAATACTGCATGATTCCACTTCTACGAGGTATCTAAAGTAGTCAAATTCATAGAATTAAAAAGTGAAATGGTGGTTGTCAGGAGCTGGGAAATGGGGAGTTACTAATTAAAGGGCATAAAGTTTCCGTCAAGCAAGATGGATAAGCTCTAGAGATCTGCTGTACAGCATTGTACTTGCAGTCGATAATAATGTATTAGACACTTAAAAATTTAAGAGGGTAGATTTTATGTTAAAGTGTTCTTACCGCGATAAAATAATTTACAAAATTTCATACTATTCCAAGAGAGTGATGTCCTTGGGAGAGATTCCTAGACATGGAATCGGTAGGTCCAAGAATATAAATCTTTCTATGGTTTTTGAAACACATTGCAAAATTGCTTTTAAGAATGTCATTTTAATCACATTCTTCCAGGCATTAGTTATTACTAGAAAATAAAAACACAAACAAAAAGTCCAATTGGTTTGCTAATATATACCAAACTGTTTACAGTGGTTAAGTTTGGAGAGTGGGTTGGGGCTGGTGGTGGCAGGGGTCAGTGAAGGGGGATATCCATTTTCTGCTTTATCTCATGTGGCACTATTAAAAATATTTTATTACAGGCATATGTTACTTCTGTAATATATGTATTTTTAACTTTTCATTTTGAAAATAATTTATGTTGCAGAAAAGTTGTGAAAATAATAAAATTCCCTATACATTACAGGCTTTCATTTTTTTTTTTTTTAAGATGAAGTAGTTAGAAATATCCCCCAAATGTCAGTCCTTACATCAGCAAGACACTGTAAGTCAGGGTTTCTTAGCAAGTATGCTTAGTGTTCAACAGTAACTTGGAGAAATGCTCATTAAAATGCAGACTCTGGGGTGGGGTGGGGGGTGTAAAAATAAATAAATAAATAAATAAAATGCAGACTCTTAGGCCTGAGCAGGGTCTATGAGATCAGAAGGTTTGGAGGTGAGCCTGAAAATCTGCATTTAAACAGTCTCTCCCATCAGGTGGTTCTGAGGCCCCACAAAAGCTGAGAACCACTGTGGGAAAGTTCTTTTTATTTTATCTCCTCCAGTAATATTGTGGCTTCCTACTTGGAAATCCCTCCAAAGTGCAAGGGTTGGGAAAAGTGAGTGAAATCTGAGCATCTTTGTTGTCACTTTTCACACTTTGTACTGCTACTACTCTGTTGCAGCCAAGCTCTTGGTAATTTGTTTTCTTAAAAGCCTGCTCTCGCCCTCGCACTAGAAAAGACTGCTCCAAGGGAGGCCAGGTCCAGAACGTCGGTGTGGGTGGTGGTGGTCCTTCTCCCTCTTGCCACTTCTGTCCTGGAGGTTCCAGGGAACGGTGACTGGAGGCCTCCCTGTATCCTGGCTTCCTTGGAGGAGCAACCTGGAGGCCCTGAAGTGGGGAGAAATCTTGCTCAAATCCTGGCTCCAGGTCTGTCTGCTATTTTTTTTGTTGAATGTTGATGATTTTCCAGTTTGTTTCCCCTGGACGCTGTGGGCACAGCCTTTCCACATGTGTGTTACACACTGGCGATTGGCCAGGTCATCAGTGTGGGGACCACCGTGGTGCGAGCCCTCAGCTGCCGCCACCATCTCCACCTGCCACCTCTGCAGTCCACCTTCCTCTCTGCCCCTAGAGGTGTTTCCAAAATGTAGATCTGACCATGTCACCTAATAGCTTAGTAACTTAACAACTATGAAGGAGTGATGGGAATTGTGGCCTAAAGGACAGTAAAGAGCCAAACTGTGAAGAGATTTGAATTTAAGATGAAGGAATGTCTGTCATTGTTGCCATCGTTTTTAAATGTTGTTTGCTAACCTTATTGTTTTCTATGTTAAAAAAGTAATACCAAGACACACCAAGTATTATAAGCCTATATTTCCTTTGAAATGAAAAAAAAAAAAAGGTTTAAAAAATGTAATAATGGTTAATATAGACAATTTAGAAAATAAAAAAGTGGGGAGTAGAGGGGGAAAAGTTGCCAGTGTGGATATGGTATAGTGTAGAGGATAATCAGGGCACAGGTCCTGAAACAGACAAATCTGGGTTCAAATCCTTTCTTTGCCCCTTATTGGCTGTAGGCAACCAGTGGGCAGCTTAACTACCCTCTTAGAGCTTCACTTTTCTCATTGGTAAAGTGAGGATAAAAACAACTCCTAATTTAGCAGGCTGTGAAGATTAAATGCGATAAGCATGCGAAGCAGTTAGCAGGGTGCTTAGTGTTAGTTTTTTTTCCGCCTTGTTCACTTCCTTTCAGTCCTTTCACTGTAAGTTGTGTTTTTGTTTTCACAGAGTTGTGATCACACTGTCTATATAATTTTACTTCCTGTTCGTTTCGCTTAACATTGGTAGCCAAGCATTTTCCATGCTATTTTCAACTCCTCGTAAACGTACATTTTAATGGTTGCATAATATTCAATTGAATGGCTGTATCATATGCATCAGAGTTTAGTTAACCATTACTTATTGTTAGTCATAGGGATTATTTCAGGTTTGTTGTTCCAGATAAACCTATGTATGAACACTTTTATGTATAAAATGTTACCCTCCTTCTTCTGGTCACTGCCAGTTAGAAACATTTCCTTGGGGAAAATTCTTATAAGGGAAATTATAAAGTCAAAGAGCATGGACATTTATCAAGGTTTGTGACCAATCCTGCCAAGCTGGTTCCTATAAAGTTGGCCTCCACTTCTATTTTCAAGGCAATGGATGAGACAGGCCGAGGGACCTGAGTTTTATCATGCAGTGCAGCTGTTGTGGGTGTCAGGGATGGAGGAACACAGTCAAAACTGGGATTTAATGGATTCATTTGGCAGCCATTAAGAGGGTGGATGTGGGCGGGGTCAATGTTAAGAGGTTACCATGGTGAGGTTCTGCCCCAGGGCAGTGGTGCTATAACTATCCATGAACCTAGCCCTGTCTCCATGGCAACTAGGGGTCCCATCTATAAGAGAACCTGTGGTCACAGTCTCACAATCCCATTTTCTTCATGAGTTGCTCCACATGTATAAATTTATGCCTTTTCAATCTAGCATAAGTTGTTTCTTTCCCATGTGATCAAAAGGACAAGGACTCTTTATCTTTAGGGATCACAGAATAAGATGATAAAGAAATCTGTGAGCCCTGGCATCATTGCCTAGATTAGGATCCTAGCCCTACCACTTATTACCTGTGATGCTGGGCCTCAGTTTCCCAATCTGGAAAACGGAACCCACCTCATAGGATTAAATTAAACAAGGTATGGTATATACAGCAGAGCAAGTGCTACACATTTGGTATTATTTGGTATTATCTATCTCCGGCTTTTAAAATTAAAGCCTCTAATTGGAAGAAGCTAATTCTAGATTCACTTCTTTACTCCCCTCTAGAACCCAGCAAGGGCGTCAAGATTAGAGAGCAATACCAGAAAGCCCACCTTTCCAAAATATGTGCCCACCTGCAACTGTGAGAGGGGCAGGGGAGGAGATTGGGATGACAGGAGACCAACCATTTGGGTATGTATGTGGTACTTTCAGTGCTAAAACCAGGACAGTCCTTGGCACCCTGAGATGGTCATCCTAGCATGACAGTAGCGGGTGACAGGATTGGAAAAGTTATCCAAGAAAGAGAGAACCAGAATCTGGAGCATTTGAGCAGATTCACTTTTTCCTCTAATTTTTGTCCAGCAAACCCACTTGGAAACTCTTTTCGCCTGGAACTTCAGGGAATTAATTGGCTGCCAGAAAAGAGAGTGGAGGAGGGGTAATTATGTGCCTCCCAGGACGCGGGCAGGACACTTCAATGTCCCGCAGATGCCTAGGGTGTGAGTAGGGTGAGCTTGCCTTGCCATGCAGTCTCTTCCTTCCACTCCCTTCCAGTTTTTTGCTTTCAAGAAGCCTTTTTTCTTTGATAGGAAGAGTCGTCAGCAGCCTTCAGTGGACAAGGGTTGGTTCACGCTCCTGCCTCAGGTACTTTCTGATCCTCTGGGTCTCTGTGCATATGTATAACAGGGACAGAGACCGAGGGAGGGGAATGTGACCATACTTAGGCTGCAGGCCAGTGGAGGGGGTGGTCAGTAGTCAGTACTTCCTCTTCCAGCCCTTTCCAAGCATTTTTAAATCGGATTAGCTTTTCAACAAACACTTGAAGGTTTGCTCTCCTCTGAGAGGCTCCAAGGGCTGAGGAAGAGTCTTCATCTGTTTACTTTTCCTTTATATGAAAACCTACTTGGGCTGTTTCCACAATCAGCTTCCCCTCCCCACTGAGGTCCCCCCAACCCAATTCACCAACCACCAGGGAGGGGGCCCTGGCTCACTGTGGCTTTCAGACCTAATGAACCCTCATGCCTTCCAGGGTCACAGCTTTGAGCAGTAGGCCTCAGGGTGCTCACTCTGACCCATACTGGCCTTGTAAGTTTGCCCGGAGTGGAGAAGTGCATTGAGAGTGGCTGGTCCCGTGGGATCCATCTACCTCTTTACAGGGCAGCCAAATGTTTCTTTATTCCTGTGGGTGGTGAAAGCTAGGAAGATGGGCACGAAGCTGGGCTCGGTTCTGGAGAGCAGAGAGCTGGCTCTCAGCCCCATCGGGGCTCCTCTTCCTCCCTTTTTAATTAAGCCCCTGTTAGGGGTCGGAAAATGTATGTGTGTGGAGGGGAGGGAGAGAGTGGAGACATGCAAACAGATGCCTGCAAGGATGTCTACACAGAGAAAACAGACTGGAGGCTGCGGGTGTTGTGGAGGTGTGGTCAAGATAGACGTCTATGCTTTTCCTGTGTGTTAGTTTCTTATAGAATTAGCAAGTTAAAAGCACATATTAAACAAACCAGAGTATTATCCCTTGTGATCAGTATGATTACTGCTAGGTGAAGTACAGGGTCCAATATAGGAAGATTCAGGAATGACTTCCCAGAAGGGGTGGCAGGTAAACTGAGACCAAGAGAGAAGTGGAGGTGGCTAGATTTGTTCATTCAACAGATACCTGTTGAATATCTGCTGTGCGTCAGATACTGTTCTAGAAGCTAGGGAGCTAGAAGAGAGAAAACCGCATAGAGACCTGCTCTTGTGGAGTTTACAGTCCAGTAAAGGGAGACAGATAAACAAAAAGATCATGTGATATCAGGTACTGTTAAAGAAAAATGATTCTGACACTTATTAAAATGGTAAGGCAGACTTCATTTAAGATTATTGCGATAGGGAAAGAAGATTGAGCTCAATTCTCAATACAGCAAAGACGGTTGGAGATTTATAACCAATGAGTGAGGGGGTCAGAGGATGGAGACATTTGTGCTGAACCAACATAACAGGATTCTTGCAGAAGGCAGGCCAAGGACTTACCCATGGAAAACAAGGGATGAGGAACTTGATCAGATGTCAAGGGTAGGGGATGACTTAGCAGGATTCTTTGCCAAAGGCATGCCAAGCTTGAGGCCTAGTTGAAAAGAGGGCTCAGAGGAGTCTGACTAAAGATTGGTCAAGGAGAGAGTTTTTGGTGGTGGAGAACGATGCTGTGAATTAAAATAAAGCAAGCTATGGGATAAAGCAGCTTGAGAATGTCGAGGGAGCTTTTTATTACAGTGTTAGTAAGGCCTCTCTAGGGACATAGTTTTAGACAGAAATCTAGATCTATTGAGGGAGCCAGGCTTTCAAACACAGGAGAAGGGGTTCCAGGTAGAGGGAACAGCAGGTGCAAAGGCCTTGAGGCGGGTGTTTGGTGAGTTTGAGCAGCAGCAGGGAGGTGATGGTTTTCAGGGGAAGAGTGGTAGGAAGTAAGGTCGGGGGAGGGTGTTGGTGAGAGTAGGTCATACAGGGCCTTATAGGATGTGTTAAGGGGCGAGAAGGCTGGAAGAAAGGATAATTTGGACCCAGGGTAAGAGAGAGCTTTGTTCATCTGGACGACCACGGGGGAATCTGTGTCTGGGAGCAGAAAGAAGGAGCATGTACCAGGTATGAAGCCTGCGGGGGGGCCAACAAGGAGGAAGTGAAGGTGGCTGGGGGGCAGAAGAGAGGAAGATGAAGAGCCAAGTGAGGAAGAGCAGGTCATTCAGGTGCTTTTCCATCTTTGCAGTCAGGGTTTCTCCATAATTTTAATGAGAGCCTCAGTCCTTGCGTAAAAATCAAGCAATAAAGGGAGGAATGCTTCTTCCTTTAACTTGAACTACAGAAGACAGGAAAGAAGGGCTGGCTGAAATAAAGTTGGAGCTGGTCTAGCTTGGCCCGCTGCCTTTCCTATAAATATCGCCCTCCCGGTCCTGGAAAGGTATCAGTTGTAAGCTACTGGGGAACATCCTTCCTGTTCAGATGTCCAGGAGTTGGCTGCTTGTGTACATCCGCATGCACAGTGCCTGGAAGCAGGGAGTGAGAGGGCAGAATACGAGGTTCAGGATTCTGAGCCCACTCCTTCTACTCTCAGGGACTGCACCACTTCCTCTGGGGGCCCAGGCATCCCTCTGGCATGTCTCATGCTAAGAAATCTGCAAAAGTCATTGGTCACGCTCAGAGCTGATCCTTTGTGCCAAAGCGGTTGATGGTGTGGAGGGGAGGGAGCTCCTGGCCAAAATCAGGATGTTCTTTACTAGTGGTGAACCCTGCTGCCTCCCTGGTTGCTTTGCTGGGGTTTTTGGGAGGGGAGAGGGGGAAATGAGATTGAGGGGCCAGTGTAATTCCACAACATGTGAGTTAAAAAGCAGATGAAAACCCACAGAGTAACCAGACATTCTTCTCTTCGCATGCAAGATCCTGCTGGATGGGAAGAGGAAGGCATGTTTTTCTTACTTTTTAGACATTACATCCTGTGAGGGGAAGATTTGGAACAGATGGGGGCTAAGGGGGCCTCACTGTATTTGCTTGTTTCCCCCTCCCCCTTCCCAAACCAGAAATGTTTCATTTTTTTTCCTAGTGAAGTTAGTTTAAAAAAAAAAAAAAATTGGAAGGAAAAACAAGTCCCGTAGAATAGGAAAGTAAGATATCAGGGGTCAGGGAGAGAAATCCACAAGGTTTCAGAAAGAATCCACTTTTTATGACAAAGTCTTCTTCTAAGTCCAAAGATAGCTAATCAGCTCAAAATTGCATTTTAGGTTTAATCATTGCTCCAATGACATCTACATTAATGAAGGAAGAAAGAAAAAGGATCCCTTAACAGATTGAGAAAGAGGCCCTCTGGTTAGTGAAAGGTAAGGTGTGTTTCTGAAATCTTGGGTGCACAATGTAAAAAAAAAAAAAAACTGGTAATGCCTCCTGGGAGCAGTTAAATCATTTGCATGATCTTTACCCCCCATGTCTATTCTGTCAGATTGGTTTGATTAGAAAGACCATGAGTGCTGATGTAAAGTCGGCTGTGATATATTTGATTGGCTGTGGCAGGGTCCCTGGTAGAGTCTTGTCCTGGGCACTGCAGCTGGTCAGCTGGTGTGGTGTCAGCCCCCAGACCACAGCCAGTGCTCTTTGTTGAGGAACGTCCAGAGCACGTTTCTCCTTGCCCCGAACCCAGAAGGGGGCTCTGCCAGGGGAGTTGGATGGCAGTAATTAGACAGGATGGGCCATCTGAACTGTCCACTGATGTTTTACCTGTTCTGCAGAGGGAATGATGGGTTGATTGCGTGTGGGAAGGAGAGGACGGGAGGAAGAGAGGGCAGCCCGTTTTCTTTCTGTCTTTCCTTTCTGGCTGATGGAGCCTGTGTTAGAATGGTCTCTTCCTTCTCAGGAGGGGATTGTGTGCTCCCAGGTCTGGCCCAAGAGACAGATTACCAGAATCTCTGGTCCATTGTGGTCCTGTTGCTTGGCTCTGCCATGCTGTTTCTGAAGGGTGTTCTGGAGAGTCGGTTGATTGAGGCAATAGCGACAAGCTGACCTGCAGAAAGAGAAGGGAAAAAGTGCTAATAGCTGTGTGCTCAGGTCCCAGTTGATGTGGAGAGCTGTGGGAAATCAGACTCTCCTCCTCATCCCGCGAGATACATGTGTGCTTCCGCAAGAAGCACAAATTTAAAAAAATCACTTGACAGGAGAGAAATATGGCCCACGTGTCTAGCTAGAATGAGACTGCCCATCTTGGTTCTTCACCCTTGACTTCTGGAAAAGGATGTTTTAAATCTATACAGTGCAAAGGGAGCACTAGGTTCCCCCTCTTCCTCTGTTGTTAAAATCCCCACAGGCATTTTTTTGGCCATTGGAAAGGAAGCTAAAAGAGCAGCAAACACTGCCTGATTACCATTACCTACAGGGCACAGCAGTTAGGACTTCAGAGGACACATCAGTGAATAACGTACAGGTCCCACTCCCACAGAACCCAAATGCAAATGTAAGAGCATTTAACTCGTAGCAAAATCGCCAGGGTCAGGCAAGCATACGTATGGTAGACCAAATTAGTTCATTCAGCAAATATTAATCGCACACCCGCTCTGCTCTTTGTGAGACCCCGTGGACACAGTGGATATGAAGAGAAGGGTGATGGTATATGAGGATCCAGGAAAGATTGGGAAAAAAAAATGGGGACTACTGGAGCATATTTAATTGCTAGTGAGAAGTAGACATCTGGCAGATGAGAGGTTTAAGATACAGAGGGGAGATGGGTAATCAATAGCGCAAAGACCTGAGGGGCAGGAGAGGGTGGGATCCGGGGCTCAGCTGGAGAGGGGACCGTGTCAGAGGGTGGGATGTGGCTTCTATTGATTGGAATGGTGGGGAAGAGGCAAGGAGGATGCAATGAGGAGGAGTGTGTGGGCCTGAGAAGTTGAGATGGTTTGCTTTCTTCTTTAAAGAAGCTGGAAGGGAGGAGATGGTAGGTCCCAGGCAAAATTCGGGACATATGATATTAAAAATTATTCATTTTGTGTCTGAAACTCAAATTTAACTGTATTTTATCTGACAACCCTAACCAGGACTGGCAAATTATGCTGCCGTCCCTCCAGGGGAGACATAGCAAGGTGGCATTGCAGGTCCTGAGGAAGATTTTTCCTCTGTGAAGTATCTGAGAGTAGGGCGTGGGGTGGGGTAGAGGCTGGATTTTTTGTTGCTCTGACTTATGAGGCTGTGGAATGGGCTGCAGCAGAACCCGGCCTCCTGTCTGTCAGTGTGGAGAAGGCAGGTGGTGTGGGATGTCTGGATTAATTTCCTATCTCTCTAATGTGAAACCCAAAGGCCTCAGCTTGGTTTGTGAGGCCCTGTCTTCCCTCCCACTCACTCCTACCCTTGCTGTGCTCACTGCAGCCTCTGGTCAGCTAGCTGTTCCTCACACACTCCAAGCTCCCTTAGGCCTTGGGCCTCTACTCTGGCTGTTCCTTCTGCTGGAATGTTCTTCTTCTAGGTAATTGAGAGGCTTATGGCCCTCGCTGTCTGAGTCCCTCGGAGGCTTTCCCTGACCACTTTGTTACACCTGCACCCCACCCCTCCATCCTCTGGCCTCCCCTGTTTTGCTTCATGTCATTTCTCACCTCCTGCCATATGACATATATTAATTCATTTTCTGTTTCTTCCCATTAAAATGAAAGCACCATGAGAGTAGACTCTGTCTTGCTCACTGATGTAACTGCTGTTTCTGGGCACAGAGGAAACTAAATATTTGTTGAACTGAGATAGAAATAATGATACCTATAGGGTGCCTTATGGATATCTTAGATCAAACTTTTATAGAAGAATTTTTTTAAAAAACAGCATATGTATAATCAGTGATGCTCAGCAATGAAAGGCGTGAACTCCTGATGCCTGCACTGACATAGATGACTCTCGAATGCATCGTAAGTGAATGAAGCCAGACTCAGCAGGCTACACACTGAATAACTTCATGATATTCAGTTATAAGGCCCTAAAGCAAATCAATGGTTGCTGGGGGCTGGGAGTGTGTGTGTGGAGGGGGAGGGTTGGCACTAGGAATTTTTTTGGGGTGCCAGAAATGTTCTATATCTTGATTATAATGGTGGTTACATAATTGCGTGCACTTATGAAAATTCATAGAACTCTTTACTAAAAAGGGTGAATTTTACTGTATGTAAATTGTACCTTTATGAACTTGACTAAAAAAAAAAAAAATCATGTTCTGACATAGATTTTTGTTGTAGTATTTGGGCATTTCCTGTGAATGTTAGCTAATAATTCACTTAGCCTGGGTGGCAAAGTAACCCCAGCTCTATGGTGACATTCCTGCTTACTGCTGCCAATGAATGCCTGTGCCAAGAAACTGATTTGTTCTTAAAGTGGGAGAGATTTGTTTAGGTGGAAATCTGTTATTGATTTCCTTTCCAGCACCTCCCACTCCCTTCTAGAACAAGAACACCTTTTCCTGTGTGGTTGGACAGGGCTGACCTTTAACCCAGATCCCTAGGAGTAGGCAGGTGACCCTAGCTAGGTGAGTCCTTTTTGAGACTTGTCTGCTAGGGCTCCTGGGGAAGATGATCTGTTTTTGCTGGAATCGGTAGGATGTAAATGTGAGCCTGTTGGTGAATATTTTGCTCATTAAATGGAGAAAGGACAGATACGCAGAGCCCTGATGTTTGAACCCCTCGATCCAGCCAGGCCTGATGTTATATGCACTCTGGACTCCCCAGTGACATGAGCTAATGAATTCCATTTTTTCCCACTTAAGCTATGTCGACTTCGGTGGCTTCTATCAATCACAGCTGAGCAAGTTCTGACTCATACATTGCAAATGAGAAGTTCTTGATCTATGAGGTGATACGATAGTAAAGATGAGACAGTTAACTAAATTAATGAGTTGTGAGAGGAAGTTCTCCTAATTTCTCTGAACCTTTTTATTATGGAAGCAGGAGCAGGGACAGAGAGTTGAAATGAGGGTGAATGAGGGAGACTGAAGGATGAACAGACAAGCATGCTCCTGGCCAAATGGGGCCAGGGGTGCCGGGACCCCGTTTCCTCCCAGCTGGGGGTCCCTGGCTGGCTGAGGAGGCCTGGAATCTGCAGGCGGTGGGATTGGAGAGAGTCCAGGACTGTAAGCCAGCTCTGGGCTCCTGCCCTCAATTCCTGAGCCTCACTTTCCTTTTCATAAAACAGGAGCGCTGACTGCCTGCCCTCCTCAGGGTTTGTGAGAGAGGCTGGAAGGAGGCGACAGTCTCTGAAACGCTCGTGAAAACCATCGGCACTCTACAGCTTCCTTTGCTTAAAGGGGAAAGGCTGAATGAACTAGACATGGACGGGAAAGACGAGACCCTCGATGTCTGTCGTGGGTCTTGGGCGGTGATCTGAGTCTGTGTATGAATTGCACATGACAGATCTTGGGTAAACAGAGGGTGAAAGGAAGCATAAAAGCAGGGCCCAGGGACTTAGAATTCCTTAGGGGACAGGGATGTGGATGTGGAAGGAGTTTTCTGAAGGGCGGGCTAGGCAAGGGGCCTGGGGCAGATATCTGGCTGCAGTTGCTTGTTCTATGCCTTTTACGAATTGGAAAGAGAGAAAGACACTTTTTGTCCCTTAAAAAACTTATGCAGAGTTTCCCTGAATACAAAAGAATCACTTATTTGCTTGAAAATTTTGAAAATACAGAAAAGTAAACATGAGGAAATAAAACCACCTGTGATCATGCTACTTCCAGAGATAATATTGGAAATATTTCTGTGTATTTGCCTTCCAATATTTATTTCAGTGCACCTATGTATATATTTTGTATATGAGGGATGGCTTTAGAATCTATTTCACTTAATAAATATAAACAGTTTTTTATATCTTCACGTTTTTTGCAGCCTGATTTCTGTTGTATTCCACCATATAGATGTATCCCTTTTATTGTGTAGAGTTCTGTTTCCATTTTTTTAGGATTATAAGACAATATTGTGGTTAAATCATAAGATATATTTGTGTGCGTGTGTGTATATCCTTGAATAATTTTGTAGGACAGAGCTTTAGAAGTGGAATTATCAGGTCAAATGGGAAGTCCACTTAAGAATTTTCTTCTTCATCTGGCCAAGTTGCCCCTGATAAGTCAGGCCAATTTGCTGTCTACCAATGGTACATGAGGATCCTCTGAATCTTCTCCTTGGTAGATATTACTGCATTTTTAGGAAATTGCCAGTCAATATATGGGAAAAGCTACCTCATTTTTATTTTTATATGCATGTTTTCTGGTTACAGTGAGACTGAATACTTTTTTTTCCATAGAATTAGTAGTTATTTGTGTTTTTGTGAATTGTTCTTTACATCCTTTATTCACTTTTCCTGTTGGAGTGCTTGTATTTTTTTTAAACTGATTTATAAGGACTCTATTTATAGTAAAAAGAAATTAGCCCTTTGTGGGGACCAATACATTTTTACAAGTGTAATGAAATGCTTTAACAATGGATTTTTTGTTGAGGTCAAGGCAGAAGGCTTGATTGGGAAGGGGGTCCATCTGATGTTGCCCACTCTCTTCCCTACACACACATCTGGAAGTATTTAGTATCTTAGTATGTTAAATTGCTGTCTGTTATCTTTGTTTCACAGTTTTCTTTAGCCCAGAGAAAGGTGACCAGCCCAAGCACTGTGTGCTTGGCTCTAGGCAGAGCTGGGCTTGAGCTGGGCTTCACACATGTGCTCGGATGCACCACTTTGCACTGCCTGGGACGGCTCTGTTTCTTCTTCCAGGCTTCTAAAGTCTCCTGTAGGCATTCGGTGCCTGGATGATGAGTGTTTTTACACCATCTACTCTACTAGAAAGCAAAATCTGTTGGAAAGCTGCATTACAGGTTTTACCAGAATTTCCAGTTTTTCAGAATCCACCTGTTCCTTTTGCCCCCAGCAATTACCATTTGAATTTCCCCATCTGCAGCTTCCTTTGTCCCATGCAGACACTGGGGCCCAAGGGACTTTCCACCAGGGAATTGGGTTCCTTGGGTATGGGGTGGGGTGGGTGGAGCCCTTTTGCTGACCTTGGGGACAGTCTGCCCAAGAGAGCACATTTTCCATACTCTGAAGTAGCAGCGAGTCAGTTAGGATATGGATTCTTTCCCTCTCTCAAAAGTTCTTTCATTTAAATAGGTTCATACGTTTTTCTCCTACTGCTCCTTTTCCTGAAGGAATGAAGTTAGAGGCTTTGGTTGCTAAATTTAGCTCTTGCTGACGCACTGGCCCTCTCGCTAGCAGTCTCTTCACGTCTCAGTGTTTCTCTTAGCCTCGCTTTTTTGCTGGTAGATGAACACCGTCACATCCTACCTAATATTTAGCTCTGAGGTATTTCCAGATGGGAAATGTGTTTCTGAATGTTCATAGTCGTGTTCTTTGCATGAATGGACTGTGGTGAGGCTGGGGGCCAGCAGCCAGCAAGGCAGGTATGGGTGCTGGCAGCCAGCCTCTGATAGGCAAAGATTCACAGGGTGGTGGCAGGGGAAACCAATGCAGTCATTGTGATAGGTTTACTTGTGCTGAGTAGGAGAAAGAGGTGGCTCTCGGAGGAGATCGGGGATGGTATTTGACTTGGACATGAATGAGAATTTTCAGGAAGGGGAGGCCCTCCTACTTGAAGCAAGCTTTAGTATTGTTAAAGAAAAAGTTATTCTGATACCTGTTAAGATGATAAGAAAGATTTTATTCAGAGCTATTATAATAGGGGTATTACAACAGGAGAGAGCGATGGGGCTCAACTCAGAATACAACAAGGCCCAGTGGGGATTTATTGCCAAGGAACAGGGTGAGGGGCTCAGTGGATGGAAAATTACTGAGAGGAGACATCAAAGGTAGAGGGAGTCTTGCTAAACTGACCTAACAGGATTCTTGCTAAGACTTGGCTATGTAGACCTGGTTAGGAAGGCCAAAGTCAAGGCTTAGTCGAGAAGAAGGCGCAGGGCTCAGAGAAGCCTAACTAAAGTCTGGCCAAGGAGAGAATCTTTGTCAGTCCCTCTTCTTGTTCAAGGACAGAGAAGACTATCTTCTGTCCTCTGAACTAGCTGAACCATCTGTTGGACTTGGTAGGAGAGAATACTTGCTGGACAGTGCGAACTATCAGGCATTTAACTGAGGGGGATTAGTATCTGCTGTGGTAAAGAGTCCTTTGAAGTTTTTATCAAGTTGTCCAGCATCAGCTTTCAGGACTTCTTTAGATCTTGGTGGGGAAGGTCAGTTGCAATCGACCCGGAGTTCCGATAAGGAACTGGGCAGTTAAGTTGCAGTTCTCTGTGAAGCCACGGCAGGAGGCTGGGAGAAAATCGAAAACAGAAAGAATTGAAAATTTGGTAAGGACTTGAGAAAATGTGCAAGACAGCTGCGTGAGCATGGGAAATGACTTACCCTCTCTGATCCCGGCCACCCCCCAACCCCCACCGCTTCCCTGTAAAATGATGCCGTCATAACCCCCCCCCCCCCCCCCCCGCTTCCCTGTAAAATGATGCCGTCATAACTACTCTGAGGGGAGAGTGTGAGGATGACATGAAAGAAAGGCCATGAAGCCTTGGAACAGGCCCTGGGTTGTGATGAGCACACAAGGAGTTGAGTAGTGGCTGCTGTGGTTACATGGGGCTTGCTAACACTTCTCTTGTCTAGTTGGTCTCCTTGTTGATCCTTAGGGAGGGCAGACTCTGAAGGGCAAATCTCTCAGATGTAGGAGAGACTTTTGGCTGTATTCATTCATCCTGGGATATATTCCTGGGAGCTGTTTATCAGAAATATGGCCACTGAAGGGTGGAGTGATGAGAGGGAGACCAGGGCTTTGTTCAGCATCCGCAGAGTGGGCCAAATCCACTCTTCTTAGTGATGGTCCAATGGGAGAGGCTACAATAGAGTCTCAGCCAGGCCTAGAGAGGCCTCCTGAAGGTACCCAGCCCAGCAGACCTGGGCGATCTCCAGAGATACTGATGGGGGAGGAGGGACTGCAGCATCCCCCCACTGTCCTCTCGAACATTTCACATCAGGTTGCTCTAGAGTAGGGCCTGTTTTCTTAGACCTGGCCCCCCAGAGACATTTGCCTGCCTCCCTGTAAACCATCGGCTGAAATAATCTCAGCACTCACCTGGGAAGGATGTAGCGAGGATTAAATACTGATGGACATAATGTTCTTAGACTCATGTTTCACATGTGGGGAATGCTACCTTCTAACTGTAGATCATTAATTTGTTGCTTTGGCACTCTTTTTGGTTCAAAGGTCACGGTGATGAACAAATCAAGTCCCCACTCTCACAGAGGTCACCTTCTAGTAGGGAGGATGGACAATAAACAAGTAAGCAAATAGATCTGAGTGCAGTATTGGGGAATGAAGAACAACAAAGCAGCTGAAAGGGACAGAGATATCTTTTAGGGTGACCAGGAAGATGACATGTGACCAAAGACCTTAGTGAAGTGAGGGGGCGGATGAGAATGTTGGAGGTTGGGGGGCATTCCAGGCGGAGGGCTCAAGGGTGAGACTGAACCTGGTAGAGCAAGAAGGCTCAGAGGAGTGGAGGTGGGGATAGGTAGGAAATGAGGCCAAGGTGGAAGTCACCAGATGACATGTGGCCTTACCATCATTTTAAAACAATCATTATTTCCCGATTTCCCCAGGCGGGACTAGCTGCTCCTTTCCCAGTCTGTATCATGCATGCACATAGCCACTGTCGCAGTGATCACACCAGGTTAGGACTGTTTGTTTGTTTTGTCCCCACACTGTAAGCTCTTTAGGCCAGGGGCCATGACTGTGTTGCTTATACCCAGCACGTAGCATGGAGTATGGGCTTCACACTGGAAGTGCACGTTATGGGCAGTGGGACGGAACAGGGGCCACTTTGAATGGCGAGGAGGGAGACTCGCTCTTGCACAGCTGGAACGGCCAAGAGGCTGAGATGTCAATAAACACAGTCGGGACACAGAAAGCCTTTTCGGAAAAGATGGAAGGCGGGGGAGCAAAGGAAAGGCAGTGCCTCACTCCCGGCGTATTGGAGAAGGAAAATGCTTGAGGTAACCCATGTTGGCAGCTTTTATAGCTTCCTCCCAATAATGTGCCCAGCAGACCCTGAACAGGCTGGTGTTTTATTTTCATGTAGCGAAGCCGAGTGGACCAGGGGCAGCTTTCCAGCAGTGGCTGGCCTGGGGCTCTGCCCATGGAATGAGGCTGCAGTGCCTGGGTCCAGGGCAACATGACGGTCCTTGTGGAAGGTGGGAGCAGGGTTCCCGGTCTCCACTGCATGCTCGTTTGGCTTGTCACAGCCCTTCTGCGTAAGGTCTTCTTTGGCCGGTGCCAGGGAGAGAGGTGGCGGGCGGTGTGGGAAGGCAGCCACTCTGGGAAGGAAGGCAATGGCCCATGCTGTCTTAAGTACTGCTGGTTGGGAACTGCATGGGAACCATAGCATGGGAAACCCACAGAACGTTCTTTGTGCCTTTGGTTGCCGCTTGCCAAAGCACTTTCCATGACTAGATTTAATGTAAATTTATAATCTCTTCTCTTTGGTAATATGTACACATGTGTGTGAGGTATATTTGGACATGGGATTACGTGCATAGTTAAAAATATGTATCCATTACGTGGGTGACTGGCATGGGCGTGTTATGCAACATTTTTTGAGGGCCTTGGGCAGGGGGAAATGTCCAACTAGCTACTCTGAGATACTAGCAAAACTGGAAAACTTCTGTTTGGTGAGGGTACAATCTGCTGTTTTATGTTTTTGTTATAATCTCTCTGTGTTTTCTCCATGATATTATATGGAAACAATTTATGTAATTAAAAAAATTTTTTAAATATTTTTTATCCTAAAAGTTTCAGATTTGTTTTTTATCCATATTTATTGTGGAAAAATTAGAAAATATTATCAAAAATAAGAATATAAAAGTCCTCTGTAATCCTATAATTTAGGATAATCACTGTTGCTATGTTGCTGTTTGTACGCTCTTCAAGACTCTTTCCTAATGAGTATATATTAATGTAGAATAAAATCTAATAATTGATAGCTACCATTTGAACATTACCATCTGCCAGCACTATACATATGTGCACTTGTTTAATCCTCAACAATCCAATGAAAGGTTTTATTATTAAGCCCATTACACAGATGAGAAAGTTGAGGCCAAGAATGATTAGGTACTTTGCTTAAGATCACATAAGTAGCAAGCGAAGATTTGAACCCAGGCAGTTTGATTCTAGAACTACATGCTCTTAGCTGCTCACTATGCTAACTTGCAAAAGACTATCCATATTGATTTGTAACCTGCTTTTTATCACTTTATATTATGAACCCCTTTCATTGTCAATAACCTTATATCTAGAGCATCATTCAAACTGGGTATGTTGTAATACATATTTCCCCAACATGGCATTTTCCTATGTTGCCATTTTGGGGTAATAATTGTTAATATTATATTAAAAAATAGCACACATTGAGGGTCTGTGCCTGGTGCTGTGCTAACTGCTGTATGCATATCATCTAATTTAATCCTCATAACAGCTGGGGCTTCTTGCAGGGAACAGATTAGGGAGGAGCAGGGGTAGATTTTTCAGGGTATCTCATTCACATAAAATCTCAAGTTTAGATTTTTGACTTTATCTTCAAATAAGATTATACGTGCAATAATAACATTTTTGTTTCTTAATTTTTAAAACAACTTGTTATTTTGAAATAGTTTGATTCAGAGAAAGTCGCAAAAATAATACGGAGAAATCCTGTGTACCCTTCACCCCACTTTCCCCAACGATAACGTTTTTTACATAACCATAGTATAGTGTCAAAACCAGGAAATTGATGTTAGTATTTTCTGTTCGCTCAGGTTCTATGTTATTAATGTTAAAATTTTTTTAAAAATAAACATTTACTATATACATCATCATACTTGACCATCTGGTTTGGTAGTTTCTCAGTTGTTAAATATCAGGAATCTCTAAGAGGAGACGGCTTGGACCTCTCCTGCCTCAGAGAGATGAACACCTAGGTCCATTCAATAGGTAAAGGATGGAGATCAGAGAGGTTAAGTCACTTGCACGAAGTCACACAGCTATAGCGAGCTTCAGGGCTGCGACTTAACCCCTCTGATTCTAAGATTCACTCTCTGAGCCCCACATTCCCCAGCATCTCTTCTGATCTGTTGCAGTTCAGGGTGAGGCTCTGAATATAAGTAGTCATGTGTTTATGTGCATCCACGTGTGCACATGTGTACACGCGTGCACGCGTGCGCATGCACTCCCGCAGACACTTCCCCACTCTCCAGGGTCTCTTTTCCTAGACTGGAAAATGCTTGAGCTAGAGATGACCTTGAGTCAGGCATTTAGCCCAACTCTTCATTTAACAGAGAGCAGTCAGGCCAGCCTAGGTGCCCATCTGCTGCATCCTGTGTTGGCCCAGCCCCCACGGCTATCGGCCGGATTCTCCCATAAAACCTCTCATTTTCTTGGTTACCTTTTGCTACTCTCCTCTAGTTGCCGGTTTCCACCTTTACCGACTTCCAGCTGCCTGGCTCTCCATTTGCTCAGCTACCTCCAGGAGGTTCCTGGGGAGCCTGGGCCAGAGTAGGCTGAGCTGAACCTCCTGGACTTTACCCTCTTGTTGCTTCTCCCATCTGCCTGCCCCATGCCTCTCAGCCAGTGGCTGGGACTCCAGCAAAGAGAAAAAGAAAAACACCATGTATGTGTACGGAAGATCCAGGAAATAAAATTTCTCTAAAATCCTGTCCGCAGGAAAAGATATTTTTACACTTACCCCAGTCAGTTTGTATCTTACCACCTTCTTTTCTACCTTCATTTAAAACCTTAGCTCCCAGCTCAATTCACTTTCGTAACCCAAAAAGCAGAGTCCTTGCTGACCCAGCTACAGCTTGTTAGCTCAAGCAAAGCCGATGTGTGGAATTTAACACTCTTGTTTCTTTAAGAAATCAGGGTCTCATCTGGTTGACCCTTGAAGTAGCTCTGCCCAAACTTTTACTGGATTTTGTGTGTGGAGCCATGTGAATGTAAAGCAGGATTCTTCTAGACCCCCACCCACCCCACTTCAGAAATCCCACATATGACTTCCAGTCTTAGTTGACTTGACAGTTGTGTGTGTGTGTGTGTACACCTGTTTAGGTGTGAGAAAGCATTTGGTGGCCTGCACGGACCTCCCGAACAGTTGGGATCAAGTTCTTGCTTCCCAAAGCTTCTGGCCACTTTTGGTGGAGAAGCGATGCTGGATCAGGGACCAGGAGCACTGTTTGAAACAGCTGTGAGAGCTGGTCTGCCAGTTAAGCAGAGGTTGCTAAATGGCATCACCACCCTAACTTCATTAGCTGCTAGGGCCTGTCCCCTGCCATCCTCTGAGGCACCTGGAAAGAGTACCTTTCTACACTGGAAGCAGGGTGAAGAGCTACCCTCCTTAAACTTAGGGGTAGTCTACAGAGAGAACATTTCAGGTCAACAGATGACAGGTGCCTGCCAGAGAGGATCTTCCCAAAGCGACAAAGTGAGGGAAATATCAGTAGTTTAGTTGCCCTAGTTTTTAAAGTAGATTCCAACTTAAATTTAAATATTTACTCATTCTTCCAGCCTTGTACCATGCAATGTACAATACAAATGTGATTAAGACTCAGTCTCTGCCCTCAGGGATGATCCATGGGCCAGCAGCATCAGCAGCCTCTGGGGACCTGTTGGAAACGCAGAATCCCAGGTCTCATCCCAACTTGCTGAATTAGAATTTGCTTTGTCACAAGCTTATATATTGTCCTCAGATCCTCCAGTGCTTCACATGTACCTTAAAGTTTGTGAAGCACTGAGCTAGCCCATGTGTTCTGCCCTCCTTGTTCCTCTACCTGTGAGAGACCTCACTCCATTAAAGAATTTTTTTACTAACTATATATTTGAGCTGGCACATGCGATGAAATCTCTTGGTCATCCCTGTTGGAGTAGGAGAGAATTCAATAAGAGGTAATTACAATGCAGTGTGATAAGTGTGCTAAGTGAGGTGTAGGCTATGGGCAGCTAGAGGAAGGTGTAGCCCTTTCCATGGAGAGTTGTTATGTGTTGAGTTGTGTTCCCCCAAAAGATAAGTTCCTAACCCCCAGTACCTCAGAATGTGCTCTTATTTGGCAATAGTGCCACTGTGGATGCAATTAGTTAAGGTGAGGTCACACTGGAGTAGGTGAGCCCCTAATGCAAGGTGACAGGTGTCCTTAGAAGAAGAGGCGATGGGGAGGCACAGGAAGAACACCATGCGAAGATGGAAGCAGAGATTGGAGTCACGTAGCTGCGAGCCAGCGAGTCACAAGGATTGTCGGCAAACACCAGAAGCTAAGAGAAAGGCATGGAATGGATTTTTCCCTGGATCCTTCAGTGAGAACGTGGTTCTGCTGGCACCTTGATTTGGACTTCTAGGCTCCAGAACCATGAAAGACACATTTCTGTTGTTTTAGGCCATCCGGTTTGTGACACTTTGTTATGGCAGCCTGAGGATAGTAACACGGGGATCATGGAAATCTTGACAAAGAAGGGGAGTCGAGTGGATTTGCTGGGCACCGCCAAGGGGCAGTCATATCTGCAGAAACATGAGCACGTGCAGAGGCAGGTTGGGGAGAGAGCATGGGCTTGTTAGAATAGTCAGGTGGTAGGTACTTGGATTTTCAACAGGGAAAACAGATTCTGCTTTTGGAGAGGAGCTGGGGCCGAGACCAGCCTTTCTCCTACTAGCAAACCAGGGATATTGTATAGCACAGCCTCAGTACAAACATATAAACACTCTAAACACTAAGGGAGAAAAATTAAAGATGAGAATGGATCCTCATCTGTAGAATAGGTAGGTAGGTGGTAGGACTTCTATGAAGCTTTTTCATTCTCTTGGTAAATATTTGCTACATACTGTGTGCCTTGTGCCTTGTGTTAGCAGAGGGGTGTAGCATAAGGTCAGACAAGCTTCCGCCCTGAGGAACCTAAATTCCGTGGGGAAGGCAGATGATAAGCAGTAAAGAAACATACAAACAAGATAACTACTGATGGTGATAAAATGCTCTGAAGGGAATAACTGGGGTGATAGGAGACAGTGATCCCAGGGTGGTTAGGGAGTTGAGGATCAAATGAGATCATAAAACAGCACGTGATATGCATTTGATAAAGTTATTCTTCTTTTAAGGGCGGAACATTTTATCTGCTAACACTCCCCTGGTTTTTAATTTGCAAAGGTAGATAATGGATTTCTGCCCCCAAACAAAACCTCTCTTTCCTTGATATGTTTGGACAGCCTAACATTTGTTTTACTGCAGTGATGGTCAAGTGGGCTTCCCAGCCTCTGAGAGCAAAGTCCATCTGTGCTGTCTTCCTGCCTAAAACAAGTCTAAACTGGGCAGATCCGATTTCAGAGCCCTCTACTGGCTCCTCCAGTCCCCGTAATCAGCCGTCTTAGCGTGGTCTTTGATGCCTGACTTGATCCAGCTCTGTGCCTTGGAGGAAGGACTTTTGTTCTTTTCCTTGTTTTCCTTTGGACTCCAGGTCCTGTTCTCCCTTCGGAACTGGAGGTGCGTCTCACCTCACCATCTTTACCACTGCACCTGATCATACTGGTGCCTGTAAGTCTCCCTCTCCCCTGACTACCAACTGTTTATTGGGTGCCTGCTCTGTGCCTGGCCCTGCGCTGGTGCAGGGAGAAGTCTCTGGAGTGCAGACAAGTAGACTAAGACACTGTTCACACCATCACACACATCAAATGACAACTCCTCCGGGACCCGTGCTGAGAAAGAAACAGGTACCTGGTACCTCGAGAGTTTACAGTGAGAGGATCTGGCCTGCTTGGGAGGGCTTCGTGGAGGAACTTGAAGGCAGGAAGATGCTGAGTAGACCTCACCTCAGTAAAGAGGGGGCAGAAGGAGCAGCATGTGCAAAGGCAAGGCGGTGAGAGGACCTGGGGAGAGAGGGGCGAAAGCTGCCTGGGAGCAGGGAGATCCTTGCACTCCTTCTCTGTGCCTGACAGCTCCCCAAATAGACTGGCTACTGCCCACCTTTGTCAGATCCAACAACCTCGTCTTATTTGACCTGTCAGCAGCATTTGTACAACTGATCATTCCCTTCTTGAAACGGTTTTGTCACTTGGCTCCCAGGACACTACACTCTCCTGCTGTTCCTTCTGTCTCCCTAACAACTCCTTTTCATACCCTTTTCTTGTTCCTCTTCTTCCTTCTGGCCTTAAGTGTTGAGGTGTCCCAGGGTTTTGTCCTTGGATCTCTTCTTCTACCCCCACTCAAGCTTTAAATGCCATCTCTCAATTTATCATCTCCAGCTATGACCTAAGTGTCCAACTCATATATCTACTCTACATCCCCACTTGAATATCCAGTAGGCATCTTAAAATTAATAAGGCCTAAATCAAATCTGTCTACCCCGCCCCCCACAAATCTGTTCTTCCCACAGTCTTCCTGCACCCCAGTAAGTAATTATTCCACATTGTATTCAAGCCACAGACCTTGGAGTCATCCTTGAACCCCCTCCCCAGTCTACTCAACATTCGATGCATCAACAAATCCTGTTTACCTTAGATTATATTTGGAATCTTGACTCTTCACCACCTTCTTTGCTACCCTCAGTCTAGACCACCGTTGTCTCTTGCTTAGATTATCGTGATCAATTTTTAACTGTGCCTTCACTACTGACTCTGCTGTTCTCAACATGGCAGCCAGAATGATCCTTCTAAAGCATAATTAGGTCATGCCATGTCACTCTCTATGCAGAATATTTTAATAGCTGTACATGTCACACAGAATAAAAGCCAGAGTCTTTACAGTGGCCTATAAAGCCATCTGTTGCCTCTCTGACTTCATCTACTGTTACCCTCCCATTGCTCACTCTGCCTCATCTATAGGACCCTCCTTATTCCTAGAACATTCAAGGTTTGTTCCTACCTCAAGGAATTTTTGTTACTCCCTCTGCCTGGAGTACTTTCCCCACAGGTCATTGAATAACGTCCTTTAGTTATGATGTTGATGAGATGCGAAGGGACTTAACTCTAGTTTATATCAATTAAGCCTGTGGTAGCGGGAATCTACAGATGATTAAGTGAAGACTTACTGTATAAACCTCTAACAGGTCTTTGTTAAAGTGTCTCCACCCCAGTTGAATTTTCATTCCTTTCTCCTGGGTCATTCCTGATCCCGGACCTCTCCTGCATTGTTTTCCTCCCTGGCACTTATCATCAAACCACATACAGATTTTGCTTGTCTGTCTTGTCTTTCCTGATAAACATCCCTGCGCCTGCAGGGCTCGTGTTTTAATCTTACTCAGTGCTATATCCTTGGCATTTAGAACAGCATTTGTTATGTAGGAGATGCGGACACATGCACTCAAATGAATTAATAAATTCATATGGATGAGTCATTTATAGATTCAACTTAAAAATAGTGAATCTTCAAATCTGTGAACATGACACACCTTTGTATTTAGTTAGGTCTTCATTTATTTCTCCCAGCAGTGGTTTGCAGTTTTCAGTATACAGGCCATGCATATCTTTTATTAAATGTGTCTGTGTTTTAAGTTTTTAAAAATGCTGTTGTTAATGGTATTATTTTAAATTTGATACCTCAATTGCTTATTGCTTGTATACGGAAATACACTTCATTACTGTATATTAACTCTTTTGACATACCATCCTGCAACTTGGCTAAATTTACTTACTGGTAATTTTTGTATAGATTCCTTAGGATTTCCTACATGTCCAACCATGATGCTTGCAAATGAAGATAGTTTTACTTATTCTTTTCCAATATTTATGCTTTTAATTTTTTTCCCCCTGGCTTTTTTCCCTGGCCAGCACTCTAGTACAGTGTTGAATAGAATCGGTGGGTGGACATTTCTGTCTTATTCCTATATATTGGCAAATTTCCTCTCTCCATCTCTCTGTCTCTCCTTCCCGACCCCCTGCCCCGCCATGTATCTATTTCTCTTTATCAGTTTTACCTGTACACTGCCTCTGAGGACCCTCATTCCAGAATCAAGTCTCGTTTGAGTGTTTTGGGACCCTGCCCTTTGGTGATAATGGAGACATTGCAGGAGCAAGGCCTGGAGCTCCTGTGCTATGAGGCCACCTGCGTCTTTCTCCTTCTGAGGTGTGTAACGTCAAATGAGCCTTAGGGTAGGCAGGGGCCTTTCACGACTTAATTTTTTAAAGTATTTAATTTTTTTAGCTGGTCCTCAGGGGCAGGGCATTGAGTATGTCCCTCAGCGTGTGGCATAGCATCCTCATGGCTCTGTACAAGGCACCGCTCCCGCGATATTAGTTATTATTTCTCATTCCTCTTCATTCCCTAAGGTAACTGTTCTAATGTGTGTTATGTGTGTCCTTTTCTATGTATGCATTTTTAGAAAATGTGTATAGTTAATTTGTGTGCAAGTTTTAAATTTTTAATTATATAACTAATATTTTAATATAAAATGGTATTGTTATAGATGCCATTCTCATTCTTTTTTCATTCACCTCATTGTTTTTAATCTTGTCAAGTTGCTGATGCTACACATATAAGATAAAAAATTAATTTCGTCGTTGAATTAAAAAGGCAAAATGGAAGGAAATTAGTTTCTAATAAAATATGTAATTCATTAGGTAAATGCACAGGAACAAATATACTAGAAAATGTAATTAAATAGATGCTTGTAAGGAAAAACTCTAGATTTAAGAGCTATAAGGAAAAATTCAACTCCTATCGTTAAAACATTCCTTAAAGTTTTTGGTATTTTGAAATAAGAGCTAAATGGATACCTATGTGATTATAAACAATTTGCCCATGTGAATGTTTGACAGGACATTTGAAAATCCTGTGGAGCATGGTGTGTCCCCATGCATTGGAGGGCCTCTCTAGTGTTCTGCTCCTACCCTGCCAGTGGTGGGTTGAACCTCTTCCCTCAGTCACTGTGACGAACAAAAATGCTACCACAAATGTCTAGAATAGATAGATGGATCATAGACCTAAATCTAAAACCAAAAACTATGACACTTCTATAAGAAAACATAGGAGAAAAATCTTTGTGACCTTTGCTTAGGCAAAGATTCCTTAGATACCACACTAAAAGCATGACTCATAAAACAAAAAATGGATAAATTGGACTTTAACACTAAAAACTTTTGCTCTTCAAAAGACACTGTTAAGAGAATGAAAAGACAAATCATAGACCAAGTGAAGATATTTGCAAGACATATTTCTGATAAAGGACTTGTATCTAGAATATATAAAGAACTCGTAAAACTGAATAATAAGAAAACAAGCCAGTTTTTAAAAAATGAGAAAATTATGTGAAAAGATACTTTATCAAAGAAGATATATGGATAGCAAGCATGAAAATCTTCAAAATAATTAGTCATTAGGGAAATGCAAATTAAAAGCACAATGAGATACCACTAGTACCTGTTAGAGTGGTGAAAATTTGAAAGACTGACCATACCAAGTGTTGACAAAGATATGAGCATTGGAACTCTGATACATTGCTAGTGAGAATGTGAAATGGTACAGCCACTTTAGAAAACAGTTTGGCAGTTTCTTAAAAAGTTAAGCATATACTTCCTAGCATACCCCTTCTATGTGAACTAGATATTTACCCAAGAGAAAAGCAAGCAAGCAAGCTGACTCATACACGAATATTCATAGTAGTTTTCTCTGTAAGAATCAGAACCCAGAAACAGCACACATGCCCATTTACAGATGAATGGATAAACAAATGGCCGTACATCCAAATGCTCCTGGAATGGTATTTCCCCTCTGACGACCTGAAGTCCAAATTTATGAACTGTATGTTCAAGGCCTTTCAACATCAATTTCAATTTATCTTTCCATCATTTATTCATTTATTTATTTTTATGGTGACATTGGTTAACGAAATCCAATAAATTTCATCTATACACTTTAACAGTAAGGCATATATAAATTTACACTGTGTGTTCACCTCCCATAGTTAGATTTCTTTCTGTCACCACATATTTGACCCCCTTTATCCCGTCTACCTCCCTCCTCCTCCCCCACCCTCTACCCTCTTGTAACCACTAGTCTATTGTCCATGTCCATAAGTCTCTGTTTGTTTGTCCTGTTCATTTGTTGCTTTTAGGTTTATATCCCACATATAAATGATATCATGTGATTTTCAACTTTTTCTGTCTGGCTTATTTCGCTTAGCATGATTATCTCAAGGTCCATCCAAGTTGTCGCAAATGACAGTATTTCATCTCTTCTTATGGCTGAGTCATATTCCACAGCTTCTTTAGCCAATCATCGATCGTAGGACACTTTGGTTGCTTCTATGTCCTGGCCACCATGAATAATGCTGCTATGAACATCAGTGTGCAAATATCTTTTTGGATATGGGTTTTCAAGTCTTTGGGGCAAATACCCAGTAGAGGGATTGCTAGATCATATGGTAGATCAATTCTTAGTGTTTTGAGGAACTTGCATACTGTTTTCCATAGTGGCTGTACCAACTGGCAGTCCCACCAGCAGTGTATGAGGGGTCCTTTTTCTCCATATCCTCTCCGACATTTGTTATTACTTGTCCTGTTGATAATAACTATTCTAACAAGAGTGAAATGGTATCTCATTGTGGTTTTGATTTGCATTTCTCTAATAGCTCATCATATTAACATTTCCCTTCTAGATGCTCTCTATATTGAACACTCTAAGTTTCCTGAACTCTGGATGTTTTAAAGGATGAACCTTTGCAGGTATAGTTATTATGCCTCAGCTGCCCTGTCTCTTATTGCAGCTTTATTATCCTATCAAATTCCCGCTAAAGGCACTGCCTATATGTTTCTTCTCAGACATCTCCATCTCCTCTAGAGTTAGATGCCCCTTCACCTTAACCTAGCAGAGCTCTTAAACGTGGTATAGAATTTCTATGAGTATGTCTGCCTACTGAATTGCCAGTTCCTCAAGGGCAGGAAATGTGAGCCTTGGTGTTTTGTTTTATGTTTTTGAATCCTTTAGGCTTAGCATAGGATTTGGTAGACCACAGGTCCTTGAATGAATAAATGAATGAATGAGTGAGAGAAAGAATTTGTTTATAGGATCGAAAATCTACTTAGTAGCTGGGATGGTTTTATATGTGAGTTGGATCTTTTATTCACCTGAAGATATGCTTCATTTCAGCAACAATACCAAAAGCTGAAACCCTAATCATCTGATGAGTCACTGGGACACATGTCAACTAGAGAGTCTTATAACATACATGACTATTGCAGCACCAAAACAGCAATAACCTAAATGTTCTTCAATAGGGAACTGATTAAATAAATGTCAATTTATGCGTAGAATGGAGTTCTTTGTGTTGGTTAAAAAGACTGAGTTCTGTACCTATGAATGTGGAGATATGTAAATAAATACAATACTGAGTAAAGAGAGAAGTTTTAAAACTACAGAATTTGATCCCGATTTTGAGAAAGAAAGCTATATAGGCATATAGATCTCTATGCACACTATGTTAATATTCTCAGAAAAATCTGGAAGGATATTCACTTAGGGAGTTGGAACATAATGGGGAAATATTCTTTGTTTCTCTCTTTTACTTTATATGCTTGAGTATTATTTGAATTTGCTATGAGTATGTTTTGCTTTAGTAATTTAAAACCCACACAGATTAAAAAATATATGCCTGATTCGTAAGACTTATTGTTGTTATGAAATAATTTCAGATACTTCCAAAAATTAATTTCGGGTTAATTTTAACATTTTAGATTTATATAACATCTTTCTAAAATCAAGCTGCATTTACCATGTGGTCTTATTTTCACCTTCAGATACCTTTTTGGGGGAGGTGCAGTGGAGAGGAAACTCAAATCCAGGAAGGGCAGGTGCTGTGTTCAGGTCACTGTGCGAGCGTGGGCCGCAGTTTCATTTTTCTGCTCCTAGCCATGCGTTCCCGTTAGGAGAGCTCAGCTACTACCTGACCAAAATGGGATGACCTGATTCCCTCAGGTGGGTAAGCACATGGGCTTTGCAGTCACAGCCTACAAAGTCCGCAGCCCGACCTCTGGCTTTACCACCTACCAGCTGTGTGACTTTGGCCATTTTTTTAAATGGCTGTGAGTTAGGTTTTTCTCACCTGTATGTAACATTAGGGTCATTGTATTATCTGCGTTCTTGGGTTGTC
>NW_011888915.1:1050661-1053195 GCF_000151845.1 Pteropus vampyrus
TCTTGACAGATCAGAAGAACTGGGGACATGGCTGCCTCCCCTTGTAATAACAATTGGCTGGTGCTCAGTCAGGCCAGGCCCCTTAGTGGACTCTGTGTCACCCCCCACCCCTGTTCTCACCGTCTATCAGATTCCTGACTGAGCACCAGCCAATACCTATTTGTACCTACAGACATTTCCATTTTCAACCCCTGGCCTAAGGTCCTATAATATTTATAGATAGGAATATTTAAAAAGTGTCAGCACTTTTCCTTCGAGGTTGAAGTATTTTCTACCCCATTTTCTGTGTGAGGTCATTGCAGCATGGAGAGGGCCAGTACTCAGCGTGGAGCTTTGAACTTGGCCTCACCCCAGGGTTTGTACTTTGATTACTATATTACTTTTCCTCCCCTTAGGGTCTGGGGGTTCCTCCCTCCCTGTTAGAGAGTCTATGGTAAAGTTGATGATTGGAACAGAAGCAATTGGGGTACCGAAGCAACCAAGTCTGAAAAAGGCAACCTGAACAACCCATGTCTGTTTCTGTCTGCACACAGAGTGGACAGCTATAGCACATAGTCAGATCTCTAGAACTGTATATTGAAGAAAAATAGACAAGAATGAGTTATTCTTGAAATGGAGAAAAATCTGACATTTCAAAAAGTAAACCAGTCTTTCTCTGCCTCTCTCCGTCTCCCCCTCTCTACTCTCCTTTCTCCCCTCCCCTCCCCCTCCCGCCCTCCTTCCCTCCCCACAATTGCACAATGATGTTTTCCAGGTAGCCACCCTTCCCTAACCCCCACAATCCCTGGCGTCTTTAGCCAGGCAGGCCTTCATTCTAAATGTCAGTCCACTCTTCTTACTCCTCTCTTACCTCCCCCACCGCAAACCCCAAACATCTCTGCATCTTGCTCATTGTTTCTGCTCACCATAAAAAAAAAAAAGAAAAAAAAAAGTGAACCAGCACCTAGTATAAGTTTCAAAAATCTTTAATTTACTGAACCTTTCCCCGGCTTTATTTCCGGAGGAAATGGCCTCCTTTTTCTAGCCAGTATCACCTAGAATTTTTTTTTTTTTTTTTTTAATAAGAAAATGATTCAATTCTGGTCCATTTCTTAGGCAAGTTTATTTTAAAATTCCCAGAATTCTCTTTAAGTGGTTTGAGTTGGAGCAAGTGATAACAAGAACAACTGAGAAATGAGGTTTTAGCCTGGTTATTGTCCAACCAGATGGGTTGGGGTCCTTGAACTTTAAAATGCTTTTGTGTTTCCAGCTGTACCAGGGGGATTAGTGGCTTAGTCCTACCTCGTAGAAACAGGTTTTACTGTTACGAACCATAATGATTCTTTTTTTTTTTTTTTTTTTTTTTAATACAGCACCATGTGCTTCAGGATCTCAACATGCTTAGTTAGAATTTTTTCCCCCAGTTCCTCCCTCTAAATAAGTTAAGTATCTGGAAGAGTGAATTCAATTTGGACATAGCAACAGATGTGCATGGTAATATGTAAAATGCAATTGGTTAGTTATCCATCAATTACGTAGTCATTGACCATCTAATACAGGCAAGGCAGTGTGCTAGACTACTGTGAAACAGATAAAACTAAAATGTGGTTTCTGCCTTAAAGAATCTCATCCTGACATATAAGACAAAGCATTCAAAAAGTATAATAGCCATGATATGATTAATTTCCAAATGAAGGCTGCAGATGTTAACATATTAGAAAAAGTCTCAGTTCTCTTTGATAAGGTTCCTCCTTGAGAAGCAGCAATGTCCAGAATGAATGTGCACAGTGCAATTAGAGGGATACTTTGAAGGGGAACAAAGCTGCTTGTGTAAATGCGAGGGGGAATGCTGGCCTCTTCAGTGTAGTCCGGAAATTCATTCTGTAACAAAGAACTGTAATTCCAAGTCAATGACACCTTCCAAATCCTCTCAGACTATGGCCAAAATTATAGAGAAGAAATGGTGAGTCAATTCTGTTCAGCCAGAACTGGATAGCTAGCTGTGTACTTTGCTCAAATGCCTGGGATCTAATGGAGATGGGACAGGAGCCAGGAGATAAAGCAAGTCAATACAGGACTGGGAGAACTCTGATGCTGGAGCAGATAATGAGGAAGGGGCCAGGATTTGAAAGCATGACCTCTAAGTCTTCCTGTGTAATGAACAGAATATAATGGAAGGCTGAGATCTGAGACCCCGGTGCACCTGTGTCTGTAGTTACCCAGCCAGCAGCTTGGCTATATCCCTGGATAACTTGGATGAGCTCTGTGGGAACTTGACAGCCTCAGGCTACCTTTACTGCTTACTGAAAAGAGAAGGCAAGAGATTTCCTCTAAAGGAGATAAGTGTGTGGCTTACTGGTTAAGAACTAGAACTTCAGCCTTAAGATCCAGCTCCCCCATTTACTAGCTGTGTGGCCCTGAGCAAGTCACTTACCCTTTCTGAGCCTCAGAAATCATCATCTGTAAAATGATAGTACCTACCCTACAGGGTTATTGTGGAGATTAAGTAAGATAGGGAATAAATAAGCACTTAGCAGTATTCATGCATGAGTACG
>NW_011888915.1:1053245-1059021 GCF_000151845.1 Pteropus vampyrus
TGACCTCTAAGTCTTCCTGTGTAATGAACAGAATATAATGGAAGGCTGAGATCTGAGACCCCGGTGCACCTGTGTCTGTAGTTACCCAGCCAGCAGCTTGGCTATATCCCTGGATAACTTGGATGAGCTCTGTGGGAACTTGACAGCCTCAGGCTACCTTTACTGCTTACTGAAAAGAGAAGGCAAGAGATTTCCTCTAAAGGAGATAAGTGTGTGGCTTACTGGTTAAGAACTAGAACTTCAGCCTTAAGATCCAGCTCCCCCATTTACTAGCTGTGTGGCCCTGAGCAAGTCACTTACCCTTTCTGAGCCTCAGAAATCATCATCTGTAAAATGATAGTACCTACCCTACAGGGTTATTGTGGAGATTAAGTAAGATAGGGAATAAATAAGCACTTAGCAGTATTCATGCATGAGTACGCGGTAAGTCAAATCTATTATTTATTATTAAAGGAAATGATCATGAAGATAAATATTTAAAATTGCTTTTTTCTTCTATAAGTTCTGGACCTGGATTAGAGACAAAGTGGAAATGATTCTATTTTTTCGCCCCTTAGTTCTCCATCTACAGCCTTTGAGAAGATAAAGAAGTAACTCATGCTGCCGAGGGACCAGAATATTTTTATTTCTCTTCCCGTAGAGAACTTTAGATATCTTAGAGCAGTGTTTCTTAAACACGGACATGCATATGAGTCACCTGAGATTCTGCATTTCTAACAAGCTCCCAGATGATGCTACCGGTTCTCATACCACATTTACATAGCTAAGTCTTGAAAGGCCTGGGGTCATCGAGTCCAGGGGTGCGGTTGAAACCTCTCTACAATTTCCTTGAAAATGCTCATCACATTTGCTTGAATACTTCCAATGATGTATTCAAGCTTCCTACTTGTCAGGCAGCCCTTAGTTTCCAGATGGCAGACGTGATAGGACTGTCTTTTACCAAGCTGATGCTTGCCTCCTCCTAATAGCCATTCATTGATCCTAGTTCATTACTTTGGCAGCAGTGGGGGTCGGGAGTCGCATAGGTAATGCCTAATCCTGATGAGGCTTTTAGCCTGGCTGTGGTCTTCCGTGGGGGAAGTCCATGGATGGGATTCCATAGTGGTAATGAGAGAGTGGGAATGGCAGCAATCCCCTGAAAATGTTTGCAGAATTTTGGTTGCATGTACATTTTTCTGGGGAAAGTTTCCATAGCTTTCGATAGTTTTTCAAGGACATCTGTTCCTTCTAGAAGATTAAGAAGCATTGGATTCTTCTTCATGGAATGTTGTGTTCTTCGAAAATCTATTTGGAAGTCTATACCCTCCCTAGTCTATATCTCTTGTCTATCTGGATCTTTTAAAATTTCTTTTTCATAATTCTTCATGTAACATGGTTTCAGGCACCCTATTTATCTTGCCGGTTTTCCCTTGTTTGTCTGTGTCCTTCTAAGGTTTGCCCCCAGAACCATGTATAAGCAAAACTCCAGGAGTCATCTGACTAGGAGGTATGAGACATCCCTCCTTGATTTGACCTGAGACTTCTTTCAGTTCTTCTAAAAGTGAAATATCTTCTTTGGAAACCTTAGTATACTTGACAGTACTATGAATTTGGAATATTTATGTTTCAGATTTTTAAAAAAGAAGAAAATTTGACATTTAAAGGGAATTTGTTAGTATATGTAACAGGCCCAGGTGAGGCTTGATCCAGAGGCTCAGACACTTTCACCAAGGACCCAGCTTCTTGTTCATGCTCTTCATAGTCACCGGGGTCCCAAGTCTTTTTCAAAAGCACTATATGGAGCACCATCTTCCACCATCTTAAATACTTTGGATTGGTTATTGGACCATGTATGCAGGACCTAATATTTATCCCTATGAAGTATCTTGTAGACCGTACTCCTGATTGTACCATCTATTCTACCAGCCTCCCTGTCCAGCTTAGGATCATCTTCAAATATGTTCAGCAGGCCAGCAAATTAGTGATATTGAACCAGACAGGGTCAAGGACAGAGTCACAGCATGCCCTCCAGACACTCTTGCCAGAGCTGATATCACATACCCTTTGAAAATATGGATGATATTTTCTTAAAGTGCATTCTGAAGGACACCAGTCTATAGGATAGTACTAAAAAATGGAACCCTATAAACAAGTATGTTTGGATAGTGCTACATACTGTAATAACCCTTTCTCAAAGACTCACAATACTTATGAATGTAGTGAACAATTTGATAAGAGAAATTGTTAGGCATAGTTTTCCAATTACATTTGACTATTAAATTCTTCTCCCATGCCCTGCTATGTAACAACTCATAATAATCTGTAAACAGATATTCTAGAGCACACAATTGGAGAAATGCTCCTGTACATATTCAACCAGTCATCAGTCGTTTGATTATCTTATCATCTGGCCTGAATTCTTCCATCATTGACCACAAGGGTAAAATGAGAGATGCTGTAAAATGCCTTGCTGGAAACCAGTTTATCTTGCCAGTCTATCACCCATTCAGTACAGAGACCATTTCAACTGGACGCTCTCATTTGGAAACCTTAGTATATATACTGTCAAGGCTGCTCCCATTCTAAATATGCCAGGTGAAGCTTGAGTGCCTGGGACAGGTGTGTTTCAGGTGTCCTGTCAAGAGCTGACCCCGGATGTATTTGGAGGCTCTCAGGGAAATGCAAAGCCAGGGGGTAGCCTGTCATCATTCACAATAATGATAGCAATTGAAATATTATAATAATAATAACTCATAGTTACTGAATATTTACTTTGTGCCAGGCACATCACTCAGTGCTTCCTACGTAATACCTCACTGAACTTTCACAGGAACCATGTGAGTTGGGCAATACTATTGTCTTTATTTTACAAATGAGAAGTCTGAAGCATCAAAGCTTAGAAAAGTTACTCAAGGGGACACAACTAGCAAGAAATGGAATTGTGTGTCAAACTCAGGTTTGACTCCATAGCCCATGCATTCAACAAATACACTGTATTGTTTTTCTTGCAGTCACATAGTCAGCAGGCATTTATTAAATGTCAACTTTGAGTATGGCGCAGTATTCGGTGAAATTAAAGACACCGACTAAATAGACACAGTCCTTGCCCTTAAGGGACTGACACTTTATTTGTGGGAACTTTCATGGTTTAGTAAAGAAAATGCTTACCAGGCAAATAGAAGCAAATGCATGAAAATAGAATCCCAAATGCCACACAAGTGGCCTGCTCAGACCATGACAGCCAAAGCTCTATAGCTTGCCTGTGGATGTCTCCCTCCCATTCTTCCACTAGACCCATTTTCACAAATACCCTTCTTAGTCTTCATCTTCCCCTAATCCCCTTGACCTCTGCTTGTCCCCAGAGAAACCAGTCATCTCTTGGTTCCTCAGTTCTTTGTCTGCGGTGAATTCCCAGTTAACATCCATAGCACTTGGACGGTGACCTACTCTGAGTGAAGTGTTGGCTTTTCAGTTATATCTTCAATAGGCTGAGTTGGCAACTTGTCGGCAGGCTTATGTCACCTAATGACTGTGTCAATTCCCTCCTTGCCTGCCATCCGCCAAACAAACAGCCTCAGGATGCTCTTGGAACCCAAAAGGTGTAGGAGGCCTAGTAAGGAAGCCAAAAAGAAAACAGGAGAAAGAAAGGGGAAGAGAAGACCTGACCCTCTGTGCTCCCCCGACCCCCAAAAAGAAAAGTATACCAGGAAAAAAATTCTCAGAGAGAGAGAGAAACTTGCCCTGAGGTGTCTCCCTACAGAACAGTTTTTGCTCCGACAAGGATGTTTGTTGTTTAAAAAATTTTTGACCCCACTCTGATCTCCTTTCTCTCCTCGTGCCCCCTCCCCCATTCCCTTCCTTCCTGTTTGTGCGTTTAAAATGGTATTACTTCTCTCCCACAATAGTGACCTGCTGGGAGTAATAGCAGAGACATTTCCTCTCCTGTGGCTCTGGTTGTCTTTTTAATAACCATCCCCACTCCACCCCCTCCCCCTCTGCACTCTTCCTAAACATGTTCCTAAGGCTGGTTGGAAAAGTTTCCGGTGTGCACATTATGTCCTGCAAAGGTGAGCCGTGTGTGAGGTTTGATCTCCCCCCTCTCCAGGGGGCTGCAGCGTCCAGATTTCTGCACCATGACCTCCCTTTTGCACAGCGAATCATGGGCAGCCTTGAGTTTGTATAGTACACACTCAGAGATTTGGCTCTTGCGTTTGAGGGGAATAATGATTATGAGCTCATGCCGCTAGGATTTACTCTAGGGATTCCAATCCTATGAATTTGGGTTAAAGGTTTCAAGCAGTGATGGGGGGTGCTTGCCTGTCCAGCCTTGCTTGGGGCCACGCAAGGTCACCCTTGGAGGCCTGGGCAGTTCCATGATCTTTCCAAGGACTGCCTCTTTGAAAGGCAAAGTTCACGTATGTTCAAACCACCAGAACAGATGAATTGGTTAGAGTTCTCTGTATGTCACTTTCTCCAAAAACATAGATTTATAATCCTGAAGTCCATTCTCAAAATTTTCCATAAAATGCCACTACTTTTAGTGAATAGTATCTCCCAGAGTTGAAAAGCCTAAGGCAATTCCTCCCTTCCTTCAGCCCTTCCTTTCTTTGGTTGATTGATCCATCGATTGATTCATTGATTCATCATTCATTCAGTATGCATTTGTTGAGCACTTCATTGCCTGGTGCTGGGTAAACAAAACAGAAAGGTCCCTACCCTCGTGATGTACAGTGGGGAAGACAGATGTAGAAAGTGCCAACGTGCCCACCCACTAAGAACCCTGCCATGGAGGGGATGGTAGGGTGCTCTGATGGAGAAGCAAGGGGGAGACCTGGAGATGGTCATCAGGCCACGTGGACCAGAGATGGTGACATTTCAGCTCATACGCGGAGAATAAGAAGCTGGCCTGGTGGAGAGCTGGCAGGGTCTGTGGAGTGTCCCCAGCAAAGGGTCAGAATGTGTGAAGATTCTTGGTAGAAATGAGCATGGCATCTTCCAGAAACTGAGAAGAGGCTAGAATGGAGAGAGGGAGATGGAGAAACGAGCTTGGAGGCGTAGGCAAGGCCCAAGTGTGGAAGTCTTGTATTTTCAAAAACGCATATGAAATGTGCAACTCCATAACATCGCTCTTTATTTCTTATTTTTTATTTATTTTTATTTGTGTAAAGTGGTTTTAAGAAAGGCAGTGCAGAGAAATGGTTAACAGCAGACTCTGGTGCGAGATGCCTGAGTCTGAACTCCACTGCAACCACTCACTGCTCTATTACCTGGGGCGACTTATTTAACCTTTCTGGGCCTCAGTTACTGTGTCTGAAAATAGGGGCAACGAATGGTACTCACTTCATGGAGCCATTTTGAAGATTAAATGAGCTGATGCACATGCCCGGGACATAGTACTCATACATATTTGCTGTTTGAAAGAAGTTTTAAAGTTTTAAAATTGATTCTCCAGGAGGGTGTTCCATTTTATCTTGTGGCTTTGTGCATTCCTTAGCATAAGCATATGCCCTCAGAGAGGTTCAAATCTCGTTTTGATGGATAGTCCTGAGACTGGCTTGGCTGGGACAGCTGACCAGGCCTGAGGCAGCTTCGGGAGTAGTGCCTGTTTCTCTCCTTAGGCAATCCTTGGATGTCCACCCCTCTGAGCATCTAGATCCAGGGTCTCCCAGGGCCAGGTGTAGGCTCCATCAACCTGGAAGCCTTCTGTTTCCTCGTTTCCTCAGATGTATAGGGCTTTTGGTTGAACTGCCCATTGCGATTGCTTAAACATTGGAAGTTCATTTCAATCCAGCAAACT
>NW_011888915.1:1059071-1062568 GCF_000151845.1 Pteropus vampyrus
GTGGACCAGAGATGGTGACATTTCAGCTCATACGCGGAGAATAAGAAGCTGGCCTGGTGGAGAGCTGGCAGGGTCTGTGGAGTGTCCCCAGCAAAGGGTCAGAATGTGTGAAGATTCTTGGTAGAAATGAGCATGGCATCTTCCAGAAACTGAGAAGAGGCTAGAATGGAGAGAGGGAGATGGAGAAACGAGCTTGGAGGCGTAGGCAAGGCCCAAGTGTGGAAGTCTTGTATTTTCAAAAACGCATATGAAATGTGCAACTCCATAACATCGCTCTTTATTTCTTATTTTTTATTTATTTTTATTTGTGTAAAGTGGTTTTAAGAAAGGCAGTGCAGAGAAATGGTTAACAGCAGACTCTGGTGCGAGATGCCTGAGTCTGAACTCCACTGCAACCACTCACTGCTCTATTACCTGGGGCGACTTATTTAACCTTTCTGGGCCTCAGTTACTGTGTCTGAAAATAGGGGCAACGAATGGTACTCACTTCATGGAGCCATTTTGAAGATTAAATGAGCTGATGCACATGCCCGGGACATAGTACTCATACATATTTGCTGTTTGAAAGAAGTTTTAAAGTTTTAAAATTGATTCTCTAGGAGGGTGTTCCATTTTATCTTGTGGCTTTGTGCATTCCTTAGCATAAGCATATGCCCTCAGAGAGGTTCAAATCTCGTTTTGATGGATAGTCCTGAGACTGGCTTGGCTGGGACAGCTGACCAGGCCTGAGGCAGCTTCGGGAGTAGTGCCTGTTTCTCTCCTTAGGCAATCCTTGGATGTCCACCCCTCTGGGCATAGAGATCCAGGGTCTCCCAGGGCCAGGTGTAGGCTCCATCAACCTGGAAGCCTTCTGTTTCCTCGTTTCCTCAGATGTATAGGGCTTTTGGTTGAACTGCCCATTGCGATTGCTTAAACATTGGAAGTTCATTTCAATCCAGCAAACTATTATTGGTCATCTACAATGTCCAGGCATTGTGTTAGGTGCTGGGGAACGGTACAGGATCGAGCCCACTCATTATCTAGAAGAAGGTACCATCTAGTCGGGAAGTCATAAACATAATTCCAGTATAAACTGGTCAAACTGAAGACCATGGGATCAGAGAAAGGGTCTATGTCCAAAACCATGGCTTCAGAGAGACTGTCCTAGAGAAAGTGATGCCTGAGTGAGTCACGAAGAATAATAAGGATAAGCCAAAGGTGGGAAAGGCTTTCTAGGAGGAGGGAAGAGTTAGCAAAGGCTTGAAGAGGAGGAAATAGTGTGGAGAGTGAGGGAGAACTACAAGCCAAAGACAAGGGAGGAAAGTACAACGTGGAGGCTGCAGCTGCAGAATGAGACAGGGCTTGTGTGTCTTCCCGGGGAGTCTGGGATGGAGCTCATAGGCCATGCGCTGCTGAAGGATCCTAGGAAAAGAGTTCTGTGGCCCGATGAGCAGAGCGGAGAATAGATTTGGGGATGGGAGGAGCAGTAGCATGCCACAGCAAGAAAGACTGTTGGGAGGTTGCGGGTCTAGTCCAAGTGAAAGATAATGAGGGCAAAAGTAAAGCTATAGTAGTTGGTGTAGGGATTAGAGAAAAACTAGAGTGTGGTATGGGTAGGCCTTATTGGAGAAAGGCTCCATGTGGCACAGGTCGCATGGGAGGTGGGCTTTCAGGGATGTTGGGATATTAGGGACAAAGATATGGTTCAGGGACCTGAGCACTGACTGCGCCCCTCCTCCCCCTCCAAGTTGATGATGTGTCCTGAATGCTGAGTTTAGTTAAAGGACTAGGATATCCCCAAGTTGGCAAACACTTCCTTAAACAGAAACGCATGCAATTTCAGGGTAAATTCTTTTGGGTTGCTGATGTAGGCTTGTATATATATTTTAAAAAGATAGCGAAGTACAAAAATTCAGTCTTCTCAACTCTGGCAGGACCCTTGGAGGAAGAGTGTCCCCATATCAACTGTTTCCTTGTGAAAACCTGAGGTCCAGGAGTGTGGGGGTGAACGAGAAAAAGGTATGCAGCATCTGCTCCTTCTCCGCGTATCCACTTGCCCCTCCCCGCACCCACTGCCAAAACTCTTTTTATATCCTTGGCTGAGTACCTTATGAACAGTTTGCAGGTATTTGTGTGCTACCTCTTCCATTTAAGTCTGCAACCCCCCTGGCAAGCCTGTTCTACCATACCCTCCCAGTTCCCCCAGAGGATCCCTTCTGGGAAGTGGTTTTCCTGAACCCCATCACGGTACTCAGTGCCAGGTATAATATGTTGTTTACAACATGCTTGGTTATCTAGATTATCTTCTTTAGTTCTATTATCCCACAAAGGTGTTGAACTACCATGGCAGAGAGTGAAACTGTGGCCCTAAGTGGTTAACTAAACTGCCCAGGCTACTGGAGGAGGGAGCTGGGAATCAAACCCGCATTGTCTGACTGTTACACCAATGTTCTTCTACCACACTGAGTTGCACTTCCTGTCATGGAGACTAGTAGGGAACAGTTTCTGTTTGGTGTCTTCGTGGGAAGGGATGGCATGAGTGAAAAACTCCACGGTCAAAGCCAAAGAATTTGCATTCTGCGAATCTCCTGCCCACCCCCCACTCTTCCCCCTCTGCCCCCCACCGTGAAGGCCATTCTGCTTGTCTCACTGTGGTGACACTTTAAAGCTGAGCCATGAGCTGAAATGACCAGATGGAGTGAGCAGTATGTATTATGTTGTTATTATTTAATAAAGTGTGTGTTGTTCCTCACTTGGCAATGTGGCCAAGCAGGTGGTGGGTAACTGGACCCAAGCCCCCTGATCGTCACTCAGGAACTCCCTGGTCCAGCCTTTGATATCAGAACAAGAGGAGAAAACAGTGACACAGGACACTTCCTGTCCCAAAGGGATGTGATACAGGACACCTGAAACAACAGGCAGAAGAAAAGCTTTACTAGAGCTGCTGCAGGAAAGCTGCCCTCAGCCGAGCTGCCCTCAGCCTGTTCTCCACAAGGCATCTAAGATCTGGTGAGAAGAGGGACTGGCTCAGCTGTTTCAGTGAAGGTCAGCCCAGTGGCTTACCGCATGTCCCCTATGGGCTGGACACAGGCTGGGCACTCACATTCCAGCTCCGGTGATGGAGACTGACAAGCAATTGGGCGAAAAATGGGTATGACGAGGTTTAATTTTCAATAGAGAAAGAAGAGGGATTGTGGGAGCCCAGATGACAGGCTCCTAAACTAGCCTGAAAAAGTCAGGGCAGGCTTCTCAGAGAAAGAGGAGTCTGGACGGGGCCTCGAAGGATGAGTAAGGACTTAGACCATGCACAACTGCAAGGCTCCAAAGGTCTGGATGGAAAAGGAAAAGGAAAGCTTGAGCTTAAGAATTTTAATAAAAATAGAAAATTAAAACTTTAGTGCTAGTCTCGTCTTCCCCCTCTCCTTAATTCTCTAGCTCACTCTTATTGGCGGTATCGTTCACGTGGCATGGGGGGTGGGCAGGTGGACAGGACTGATATTTGGTTGTCTCTGGGCTGG
>NW_011888915.1:1063068-1067474 GCF_000151845.1 Pteropus vampyrus
GGAGAATAGATTTGGGGATGGGAGGAGCAGTAGCATGCCACAGCAAGAAAGACTGTTGGGAGGTTGCGGGTCTAGTCCAAGTGAAAGATAATGAGGGCAAAAGTAAAGCTATAGTAGTTGGTGTAGGGATTAGAGAAAAACTAGAGTGTGGTATGGGTAGGCCTTATTGGAGAAAGGCTCCATGTGGCACAGGTCGCATGGGAGGTGGGCTTTCAGGGATGTTGGGATATTAGGGACAAAGATATGGTTCAGGGACCTGAGCACTGACTGCGCCCCTCCTCCCCCTCCAAGTTGATGATGTGTCCTGAATGCTGAGTTTAGTTAAAGGACTAGGATATCCCCAAGTTGGCAAACACTTCCTTAAACAGAAACAAACGCATGCAATTTCAGGGTAAATTCTTTTGGGTTGCTGATGTAGGCTTGTATATATATTTTAAAAAGATAGCGAAGTACAAAAATTCAGTCTTCTCAACTCTGGCAGGACCCTTGGAGGAAGAGTGTCCCCATATCAACTGTTTCCTTGTGAAAACCTGAGGTCCAGGAGTGTGGGGGTGAACGAGAAAAAGGTATGCAGCATCTGCTCCTTCTCCGCGTATCCACTTGCCCCTCCCCGCACCCACTGCCAAAACTCTTTTTATATCCTTGGCTGAGTACCTTATGAACAGTTTGCAGGTATTTGTGTGCTACCTCTTCCATTTAAGTCTGCAACCCCCCTGGCAAGCCTGTTCTACCATACCCTCCCAGTTCCCCCAGAGGATCCCTTCTGGGAAGTGGTTTTCCTGAACCCCATCACGGTACTCAGTGCCAGGTATAATATGTTGTTTACAACATGCTTGGTTATCTAGATTATCTTCTTTAGTTCTATTATCCCACAAAGGTGTTGAACTACCATGGCAGAGAGTGAAACTGTGGCCCTAAGTGGTTAACTAAACTGCCCAGGCTACTGGAGGAGGGAGCTGGGAATCAAACCCGCATTGTCTGACTGTTACACCAATGTTCTTCTACCACACTGAGTTGCACTTCCTGTCATGGAGACTAGTAGGGAACAGTTTCTGTTTGGTGTCTTCGTGGGAAGGGATGGCATGAGTGAAAAACTCCACGGTCAAAGCCAAAGAATTTGCATTCTGCGAATCTCCTGCCCACCCCCCACTCTTCCCCCTCTGCCCCCCACCGTGAAGGCCATTCTGCTTGTCTCACTGTGGTGACACTTTAAAGCTGAGCCATGAGCTGAAATGACCAGATGGAGTGAGCAGTATGTATTATGTTGTTATTATTTAATAAAGTGTGTGTTGTTCCTCACTTGGCAATGTGGCCAAGCAGGTGGTGGGTAACTGGACCCAAGCCCCCTGATCGTCACTCAGGAACTCCCTGGTCCAGCCTTTGATATCAGAACAAGAGGAGAAAACAGTGACACAGGACACTTCCTGTCCCAAAGGGATGTGATACAGGACACCTGAAACAACAGGCAGAAGAAAAGCTTTACTAGAGCTGCTGCAGGAAAGCTGCCCTCAGCCGAGCTGCCCTCAGCCTGTTCTCCACAAGGCATCTAAGATCTGGTGAGAAGAGGGACTGGCTCAGCTGTTTCAGTGAAGGTCAGCCCAGTGGCTTACCGCATGTCCCCTATGGGCTGGACACAGGCTGGGCACTCACATTCCAGCTCCGGTGATGGAGACTGACAAGCAATTGGGCGAAAAATGGGTATGACGAGGTTTAATTTTCAATAGAGAAAGAAGAGGGATTGTGGGAGCCCAGATGACAGGCTCCTAAACTAGCCTGAAAAAGTCAGGGCAGGCTTCTCAGAGAAAGAGGAGTCTGGACGGGGCCTCGAAGGATGAGTAAGGACTTAGACCATGCACAACTGCAAGGCTCCAAAGGTCTGGATGGAAAAGGAAAAGGAAAGCTTGAGCTTAAGAATTTTAATAAAAATAGAAAATTAAAACTTTAGTGCTAGTCTCGTCTTCCCCCTCTCCTTAATTCTCTAGCTCACTCTTATTGGCGGTATCGTTCACGTGGCATGGGGGGTGGGCAGGTGGACAGGACTGATATTTGGTTGTCTCTGGGCTGGCTGTATGCAAATGAGGTGGCTTTTATCTTGTAAAATGCCTGAGAGCAAGAGTCCCAGATTAATATCACCCAACATTGTTGATTTTTTAAAACTGATGCACAGCCAACCAGTAATTCATTTCAGGTCTCTGAAAGATACCTGTTTGAGACTGTCAGGAGTCCAAGTAAGTTGTTCTATGCAGTGGAAATTCAAAAAGTCTGGGAGTTTGGATATTTCAGTCAAAATTTTGACTTTGCCAGAGATTATCCGTATGATCTTAGATAAATCACATCACTTTAACCAAAAATGAGAACTAGAACTATTTACTCCCAACTTTTTACTTTGAAAAAAATCTAAAAGCTACAGGAAAACTGCAAGAGTAGAACAGTACAATATGTGGATGCTCGTAGACATAGACATATATGAATATATTTATTTTGCCGAACTCTTTGAAAGTAAGTTGCAGACACCATGACATTTCCTTTCTAAAGTACTACTACAGTGTGTATCTTTGTATTCTACCTAACAAAGATGGAATTAGCAAACTCAGGAGATGTACAGTCCATGTCAGAATTTCCCTTTTTGATGTGCTGCCTCTTCCATTTAAGTCTCAATTATGTCTACTGTTTTAGTTTTTATTTCTGATCCAGTCCAGTTAAGGGCATCATGTCTCTTTGGTGTCCTCTAATCAGGAATGGGTCCCCAGCCTTCTTTCTTTTTTCTTTCACCAGTTGACATTTTTGAGGAGTCCGGGATAGTCACTCTGCAGATTCTTTATTCAACAGTTAGCAGTAGTTGAATATCTCCCGTGTGCCAGGCACTGTGCTGGTGATAGGAAAATGTTGTCATCCAGGCAACTGTGGTCATTTTCCTTTTGGAGCTCACAGGGACTGGTGATAAATAAGCAAGTTACAGAAAAGTAAAAAAAATGCTCTGGGTGACTGAAGAGAGGTCCTGGTTGGACATGTATATGCTCTAAAAAATGAAATAAACTAGGTCTGAGATAAGACAGTGGGAAGAGTGTGCCTTTTGATGGGGTGACTGAGAAGGGCCACTCTCTGAGGTGATGATGCTAAGCTGAGACTCACAGGATGAGGAGGTGCCTGGGAGGGGGCGGGCGTGGAGTGGCGGAGATAGCATTCCCAGCTGGGGGGGGAGGGGGGGACAGCATGTGCAAAGGCCTGGGGCTGGGAAGTGTTAGGCCTGGAGGAAGAACCGAGAGGGCATTTGACTGCAGAATGACTAGCAGGGGACAGGAGGTGGGACATGAGGTTGATACCTTGGGTAGGGGCCAGATCATGGTGTGGCTTTTCCATCTAATTTTAGATGCACTGGGCGTCCCTGGAGAGTTTATACCGGGAGCATCATGAACTGAGGCATGTACCGTACTTGAAAAATATCACCAGCTGCTGTTTGAAGCACCTCTGAGGGTGGTTGCCGTGTTGGAATGAAATCTCTTCCACAAATTAAAGAGGGCGTTATAAATTCAAGGTGTTGTTTGCAAGAACTTAGAGGGATCAGTAAAGATAATTTTAAAATTCTGATTTATTGTTGTATTTGAAATTATACCTGAGTAGTTTCTGAGGCATAGACTTGGCTTTCTGGAGAGGTTGATGAGGACAAGTGTTATTGTTTCTTTGTCTTGTCTTTGGTTTGTCAGTGATTGGTGCTGACATTGTTACACCCTAGAAACAACCCAGGGGTCCCATTGTCTCCCAGGGAGCTTCTAATTTGGTCATAGCCTAGTGTGGCTGGCAAATCCTGCCACCCTTGGCTGTGGGACTTCTACCTCCCACAGCTCTCATCCCTTCCCAGAGCCCACCCACCTTTGCTTCAGGTCCTTCAAGTTGACTACATTGGCACCAAACAGCAACTTACAAGGAACAGAACAGCAGCACAGAAAGACACTCGCTTGTTCCCGGCAGGACCTGTGCAGCTAGAGGCACTGTCAGTGCTGTCAGATGCCAGGGAGCGTGTCCTCTGGGTGTGGAAGAGCCACAAAGACACTGGGAATGCGCTCAAAGCTTCAGAGCCAGAGCCAGAGAGGAGAGGATCTTGGTTTGCAGGGTTTAGCTACACTGAAGTTAAAGTTACTGTTCCTGGCCTGCTCTAGATTTCTGGTGGTGGTCGTGTATTTAACTCACAGAATTGCGTTAATTCCTCCACTTGCGGAACCTCCACGAGGTCTGTTCTCATTGTTTTTCTCCTCCTCCGTTCATTCAGTCTGTGCTTCCTCTGTGTTGAGAACTATTGAGAGCTCTGGGAAGGTCACTTAAGGACTAGCCCAGCCCAGAAGATGCCTGTCGGATGCGGGGGCTGGTCCCTGCAGTCTCAGCTCAGCTGCAGGGGCCACGTTCATGTT
>NW_011888915.1:1068844-1078278 GCF_000151845.1 Pteropus vampyrus
TGCAGGGAAGCTGCGTGGGGCGGTAGAGGGAGATGGGCTTTGGCCCACAGAGGCCCTTGCATGGAGTGTGGAGAGGGCCCAGTCACTGCACTGCGCTGAGCCTCGGCTTTCCACCGTATGAAATGGGAAGAATGGCATTTGCTTCTTTGAGCATATCAAAGTGCCCTGCACAGTGTTCAGCAGCTGTCACTCCAAGAGGTCTCACCTTCAACATGCTTAAACCAAACTTGTCATGGCCTCCAGGTCTTCCTGCTAGTTGAAAAACCCCCATACTTCCAGTCCCCAGGAGTGGCTCAGCTTCCTTCCTTGACCCCTAGGCATTGTTGGGGTTCTGTCCCACCCGTCTCTGCTTTCTGCCTTAAATTCCTTCCCTCCCACTTCTGCCACCATCCCCTTCAGGACTCATTACCTTTGACGGCATCATGTTAATTATTTCCATTCCACCAGCCCCGTTTCCTCCAGATCACCTTCCTGAGCCGCAACTCTGCTCACGGCAATGCTTGGTTCCCCCCAGACTTGTGGGTGGAGGTTCCCTCTCCTGGCCTTCTGAGCTCCCCACAACCTGGCCTCTCATCGCTTTCTACATCTTCTCCTGCAACCTCTCCAGACCCATTTTCTGCTATTCCTCCCTCAACTCACCCTTGCACCCTGGTACCTCCACTTTCTTAAAGTTCCTCAAATTGCCATGTTCTTTCCAGGGCCCCGATACTTGGCACGTTGGCCTCCCCTCTTTTCTCTCAGCTAACCCTTAAATGTTTCTGCCTCAGATAAGATTTCTCTAGTCTCCTCCCCCAACCTCCCACCCCTTCCCTGTGCTCGTCACACCCTAAACTCCTCCTCTGCTCAGATCCCAGTAGTAATGAAGTATTTGTGTATATACTTGCCTGTCTCTGGCTTTCTTACTAGACCGAGGCTCTGAGAAGGCGGTTCCAGGCCTTTTGTATCTCTTTCATGTTCACTGAATGTACTCTCCTTCAAATCTCTTCCTACACCTAGTGCTGCAGAGAAATGGAATGACTTGCTGTGCCTGGCGCATCCTTTAAATGCACGGTCTCTGGCATTGTTTGCCTTGGGTGAGATCCTTGTACCCATTACAGGCTGTAAGGCATTGGACAGGTCACTTATTTGTGTCTTAATTTCTTCAACTGTAAAATGGGGCTGATAATAGTTATCTATCTCACAGTATCCATGTCCTACCTCGAATCGGCTGTGTTTCCCTGGGCCGCTTAACCTCCCTGAGCTGGGGTTTCCCTGTCAATAAGATGCGGATGGCGATGATAGTGTTATCATTACCGTTGCTGGGAGGATGAAATGAGAGAACGCACAGGAAGTGCCCAGCCTGATGCCTGGCGCGGAGCACTGCTCAATAAATGATAATTGCTGTTCTGCTTGTTATTAGTCTAGTGGTGGTTCTGGCACAAATTACAGAGACCTGTGTTTCTGGTAATGCTTTAGGGCCATCTGTGGGAGGCGAATGAGAGCCTCCTGGGGTCCTTCTTGCACTAACCTTTTCATGGTTTAGTTGGAGTAGGGGGAGAGAGGATCAAATGGAAAGACCCTCTGTCTAATGCCCCTTCTTTCACCTAGCTCAAGCACTGATTCCTTGGGCCCTGTTTTTTGCCTTGAAAATAAGTATTAGCAAGATAAAACTTTTTTTTTTTTTTTTTGGTCACTGGTATAGCCTCGAGCCCTGTATGGCTTCCTCGGGGCAGCCTTCCCTTGACCATCCATCTGAGGTTCTGTCCCCAGTTCCTCTCCACCTCATCACCCAGTTTAGTTCCTTCATAGGATTTTTTTCTAATTCATGACATTATGGTCTGTCTTCTTCCTTCCTTCCGAGACTGGACGTTTCATGAGGTCAGAGACTTTGCATTGTTCGCAAAGTCTGGGGAGGACAAAGGGAAGGAGATGGGACAAGAGAACCCTGTGGAGGACCTTGGGTATGCTTTAAAAGACAAGGACTTAAATCGGCATCAACTCTGATTTGAGGACTGGAACTGTCAGCGGGAAGGGCAGCTCTCTCCACGTCAGAGCAGTTTCACTTGGTCGTTGGTGGATGCTCTTAACCTCACACAGGTCTTTCATGCTGTGTGGCCTGTCGATCTCTAAGGAGGACACATCCTTCTCACCCCATTCCAGAGGAAGGTGTTTTTCTCTTCTCTGGGTCAGCTAGTGCCCGCTCAGAGCCTGCGGGCCCAGCTGTACCTGGGTCATCTCTGGATGACTTAGATTATTGAGTGTGAATAGAATAAGTAGTAGAAATAATAGCAACTTTCCTGCATCTGTGGACCTTTTCCTCTGTGGTTAGTCACTCGATGAGCTGGGTACTCTTACCATCCTCATTTATGGAGGAGGAAACCGAGTCTTAAAGAACATAAATTATTAGCCTAAAAATCATAAAATTTATAAGTAACAGGGCCAGAGTTTGAACCATGTTATCTGTTTTGAAAGCAATTGCTTCACTGCTTAGCTGTGGACAACTTCAAATCCTTGAAGTTTAGCTTTGAGATATGTTGTGGGCAGGGAGCGAGAGGGAGAAAGGGAAGGAAATGTTACAGATTTATCTTCCTAATTTTACTTGGCTTAGGCTAATATTAAAATTATTTTGAGCACTCCACTGACAAAGGCGGAAGAGGGAACCCAATTCAATATTAAATATTTGCAATGGAAAATTCACAAAGTCTTTCTGAACGGAAGATATTTCCGAGTAATTCCCACGGGACTAATTCCGCCAGTTGTTCCTCCTGCGGCAGGCTTCCTGTGGTTGCCTCACTGTTCTCAGAAATGAACATTCTTGACTTTGAAGTCCTGGGGTTACGCCAGGCGAGATGCTGAACTCTGCCTTGGTTTCCCTGGCAATACATGAAGAGAAGGGACAGGGTTGTGCATTGCACTTAATTGCTTGAGCTGTAATTCTGTGATTTATGAAAATTACATTAAGCCAGCTCCTCCAGTCAGAGAAGTGGGATATATCACTATTGTTGAAAGTCACTGGAGCTGATGCTGAGTGAGCATTCGCTGTGTGCCATGCAGAGTGCTAAGGACTTTATGTGCCCCGACTCTTTTAATCCTCCGAACTACCCCAAAGTCAAGATCCAATTAACCCTCTTTTATAGACTAGGAAACAGGATCAGAGAGGTTAAGTTCTGGGCCCAGTTGGCAAATGGCAGAGTTGGGACAAGAAACCAGTGCCGTTTGACCCCAAAATCGCATGCCGTAAACCATCACGCTCTGTGTCAGAAGGAGCTTCGGAACTTAGAACTGGTTGGTGGAGGAGCCGGAGATCATTCCCGAGCCCTTGTCATGGGAGGCTGGATGATCTTGTCTGATTTGGTCACCCTGTCACCTGCTGCGTTCCTGTGTGTGATCTTAGTTTGGTGTCATACAAGCAGGTGAAGAATGAGAGTAGCTGCTCTCATTAAGTTTGGAGGCACACTCTGTGAGCCCTTCAGACCAAAAAACTCTTGAGTGTATGAAGCGACACCGTCCTTTCCCTCATCGTGGCCATGCAGCTTGAATTATTGACAGTTGCACTGAGGTAATATCTGGGAAGTAAACTCCAGGAGGACAGGGACTTTGTGAACTGTGTTCACTGCTGTGTCCTGGTACTCAGAACACAGCAGTGAACACAGTTATCTGTGTTCAGAACAGCACCTGGCATGCTGTGGGGCTTCATACGCATTTGTTGAGTATTTAACAACTCAACAAATTCCCCTGTTGACCCCTCCTATCTGTCTCCCCTTCTGCCAGACCTTCTCTCACGCTATTCCTTTTGCATAAAATGCTGTTCCCGTTGCATAATATACTGTTCTCTACTCTGTCCGCCTAGCGCCCTCTCTCCCTCAGGTCTCAGCTTACATGTCACCTCTTTACATGAGCCTTTCCAGATCTCCATGTAGCCCGTCCCCCATGTCCAAATGGTGTCTTTGTGCTAAATGCGCTCATAAAACCCTATTCTTTTCTTTCAAGGCAGTGTCCCAATTTATAATTACGCATAAAGGAGTGAAAATGTTTAACATCTGACCTCTCCCTAAACTGTTAGCTCCACCAGGGCAGAGACCCTGTCTCTCTTGCTCACTGTTGTCCTTCCAGGGCTTGCTAGGCACTCACTAGACATTTATGAACGAATGAATTCTCCATTCCTCCTATTGACACCAGACCCCTCCAGAGTAGTAGGTGCCAATGTATTTAATATTAAAACCTGGATAAAGGCTTTCCTCCCCGCCCCGGGCCCCCACGATCACTTCGTTAGCATGAACCAGACTCACTGCATCGCGGAAAGAGTTTATTTTCTCTTTGGATCTGAGAACCATTGGGTTCACGGAGGCTCTCACCTGCCCTCACCATAGCTACGCATCCCCAAGCCAGGGGAGCCAGGCCAGGGGAGCTGCTGCTTCGAGGGCCACCAGCTATTTTCCGAATATTTTAGAATTCTCGAGAGTCATATAGAGTCTGAGGTCTCAACCATTTTATTCATTGGGCAAAGTGAAAAAGTGTATGCCTGCAGGCCTGCTTATTAGCCATCTCCCTCTCCCCCTCTCCCCTTCTTCTTTTTTCCCTGCCTCAAGGTGTCTCATTAGCATGAAGATGACTGAATCTTTCACTAGGGAAAATGGGAGAGGTTGGGAAAAATCAAAACCAATAATCCTTTTCAAGTGGGAGCTGGGTTATTGCAGTCTAAGGGTAAGTAGAGAGCTCTTGTGTTTGAGGCCAGAGCGGGAGGAAGCAGAAGCCTCTGAACAAAACATTTTGCAGGCTGTGAACTCTCGCTGGGCTCCGGTGCCCTTGACCTCTCTCACAAGTGGCCATTCTGGAGGATCAGACATACCAGAGAGACCAGAAATTCTGCTTGGGCCCCTCTGGTCTTGCTCTTTCCTCCTTATCCCTTTTTTCTTACTGACAAATGTACCTCAGGCTCTTCCTCACTTGCCCTTCCTCATCAGTATTGGCTTTCAGCTCGCCCAGCCCGACATCCTGTGGACGCTGCAGTTCAGAAAAACAGCAAGATCATCAAAGAGAGGAGCATGAATGAAAAACTGCTTTATGACATGCCTTCAAAGTGTCTTTTTAGAAGTTCAAAGGATGTGGAGAGGAGGCAGGGGAATCAAAGAAGATGAGGAGAGCAATGAACTCTCCAAGGAATCATTGGGTTTTCATTGTGTATTTTCTATGACGCTTGTGATGTAAAAATCAAAAGTCATTCCAGCCCTCAAGGGTTCTCTGTGTATGCATTTGATGCAAAGACAGAAACAACTCACCTTGCTGGTGGGGGGCTTTACCCTGGCATTCGAAGTCACCCATTTACATCTGCATTTCCTGTTTGGACCTCGATCGAATATTTTAATCTAGGAAGACTGTGTCCAGAGATGGAATTGAATGCTGCTTATGTGGTTCGATGGAGATGAATAATTTAGTCTGTGCAAAAATTCCCCATTACCTTTTCCATTTAAAGACAAGCCAGAGTCCTGCTGTAGCAATGGCTATGCAGAGCTCAGAAAAAACCTGGCACCGATCATAAGATACCAGAGACTTCTGTTCTGACAGATAGGAGGAGAACTGAGAGTCCACTTGAGGCTTGAGCTGGCCCTAACTCGTGGGCACACCATCGATAGTTTGATGCAGAAATGCCTTCTGCCCAATCCACCCAGAATGTTTTGGCAACTAACATGGTGCCTGGCACATAAAAGATACTTGAATGAAATGAGTGAATGACTGAACAAATCAACAGCTTTGTTTTGGTAACCCTCGAGTAGATACTTTTATGGGTTTATTTCCTATTCTTTTGGGGCTGTTCAGGCCCAGAAGTCTTGAATTGCTTTGTTATTCAAGTCTGCATGAAATTTCAACTGCAAAGGATAGACATCCTGACTCGAAGTAGATTGAGGTAGAAACGATTTTGTTGATTAATATTATTGAAAACTCTGTGGATTTCATTTCTGTCTCGACTGGGCAATACGTTGAATGTTTGTGTCCCTGCAAAAGTCACATACTACAACTCTCCTAATGCCCATTGTGATGACATTTGGAGATGGGGCCTTTGGGAGATGGTTAGGTTATGAGGGTGGAGCCCTCATGAATGATATTAGCGCTGTTATAAAAGAGGCCCTAGAGAACTTTCTAGTCCCTTCTGCCATGTGAGGCTATACGTCAAGAAGACAGCCATCAGCAGATATTGAATCTGCCAGTGCCTTGACCTTGGCCTTGCCAGCCTCCAGAGCTGTGAGAAATCAATTTCTATTGTCTATACACCACCCAGTTTATGGTATTTTTGTTATAGCAGCCCAAATGGACTAAGACAACTGGTTCAAGGGGCTTCAGCAATATCCCAGGAGTCTGTTTTATCCTCTCCACCCCTCGGCTCTTCTCTGCGTGTATTACTGTATTTTCTTCAGACTCTCCCCTAGGGTGCTAGGGCACAGGAAGTATTGTTTCATGGTTAAGAACAGTCTCTGGAGCCAGAAGCAGCCTTGATTCAAATCCTCAGTCCATCACTTATGAATTATACAATCTTAGACATGTTTCTTAACAACTCTGTGCCTGTTTTCTTGTCTTCAGATTTGGAGATGGTGATGGCGATAGTCATAGCTAAAATTTATTGAGGACTTGCTATGTGCCTGGTTTTCTTCTAAGTACTGTACACATATAAATTCACTAATCTTCACAATAACTATGACGTAGATGCTATTAGTAGCCCCATTTCATAGATGAGGATACTGAAGTACAGAAAGTTTAAGTACCTTGCCTGTTATACAGCTAGTAAATGAGGGAGCCAGAATTTGAACATGGGTAGTCTGGTTTCAGAGTCAATACCATTGATCTCCAAACTCTGCCATCTCAGGAAATAGAACTGACAACCCATGGGGTTAACATGGGAATTAAATGAGATAATATAGACAAAGACAGTTAAAGCAGTTCTTGGCAGATAAGATTCATTTAATTTCATCTTAAAAAAGAAAAAAAAAGGCTGCCAGTAATTTTGGCTTATATTCTGTGTCTTCAGGAACCTCAGCAGAGAAAGACCCTTTCTTCTAAGAGTTCCTCAAAAGTTCCTCAGAACTGGGTCTTGCTGACTCTTTTTGGGTCGCATATCCATATGTGTTGGATCACACATGCATAATGGCCAAGAGATTGTGATGTTCCAGTGATTCAGCTGGTTTATATGCCCACCCTGGGGCTGGAGATAGAATTGACACTACTTGAACTACATCAATTGAAAAGTAAAGGAGGGTTTTTTCACTAGAGCAAAACAGTAGAGTTATTAGAAGTAGATAGAGAAACAAGAGAAGCCCCCCTGCATCAAGCGTCCACACTGGCGATGGAGGCTGTCTGGATTTCTTTGGGAGAAGAGCACTGCAGCTGGTGAACGCAATGAAAAGGTGGTCAGAGACCCTCCCTCTAGTCCTGCTGAATTCTCTCGCATGGATAATGAGGGAAGAGGGTCAAATAGGTTTGGAAAGAGTTACCGTCTTTAAGGTCAACTCACCGTATCACTCAGGGCAGCACCCAGAGAGGTTAAGTCAGGAAGTCAAGTGCTAGTTCATCTGAATCTACAGGAAGGTAAATAGGTTATAATTATCCAGATGGCATGTGGGCAGACCCCAAGGCCACCTCGTGAGAAGTGCTGGGCAAGCATTCGAAACCACTAATGATGCCCCTTAAGCCCCTGGTGCTGCTCAGAGATGGCACCACCAACCCCGAAGTGCCCATCCCCACGGACCTGGATGAGTCAGGCTGTACAGAAGAAGGGCTCTGCCTGAATCACCAGTCCCACTTCCTCCATTTCCTGGTGGCCCTCACCCACGCAACCACCACACCCAGATTAGTACTGACCAATGGGACCAAAATTAGTGTCTGAGGCAAAACGGAAATGTTGGTCCAAGGTCCTGTGGGTGGTAGATGAATTACGAAGGGGTCCAGAGGTACCGATATCAGCTCACCAGTTTCCGCGTAAGCCCCTACTCCCTTCCACTTACTGGGCCATCTATTGCTAGAGTAGGCGTAAAGAGACATTTCTTTCTGTGGACAAGTCCAAGCCACCTGCTTTTGTCAACCATCTCAGGGTTAGGTGGAAATGTGAGTGTGCCTTGGGTACCGTCGCCATAAAAATAACTTGATAGAAGCTCAGTTGCTTTCTCACAACTGCTTATTTACATGTAGTTTAGTCAATTCTGCATGTTATTGCCATGCTGGTTATTCCAAAGACTTCTACCCTACTTTGTCTTCTTCCTTGCACTGATGTCCCTGCTTAATGCATTAAAGAGTGAGAAAGTCAACTTTACAACTAACACTTTCTGTCTCTCTCTATGTTCTTCACTGAGGCCCTAGAACCGTCTCCTCCTGCAAACTCTGGGTCTTTTATTCACAATATTTCCTTCTCTCTCTTCTCCCCCTATTATTAATATGTCTTTTCTGACTCCTTCTTTTAAGCCTGCATTAAAATAGTCCATCCTGCAAATAATCGCCTTTCCTTAGCTCTCCACTATGCTTGTAGCTATATCCTGTCTCTACTAAATGTCTTGAAAGAGAAGTTTGCTTATCATCTCCACTTCTCAGCAACTATTACCATCTGGTTTCTCCTTCTACCACATCACTGAAACTGCCCACCTAGGCTTACAACAAGCGACGCAGAGGTGTCCGAACTGTTTCATCCCTATCCCTGAAAAAAAATTGAGCATGTGTCTCAATATATAAATATTTATTTATAAGTGATATACAAATGCGAATGTACACACACAAATATATATACTATAAAATAAAAACCAAAATAAATAGTTTAAAAAATGATTTAAATATAGAAGTTCAAACATTTTCTCTAAGTGGGTCGTCTCCTGCATGCTTTTGTCTAATTACCAAATCCACTATACAGGTGACTCTTGAACAATGCAGGGATTAGGGGCACTGACCCTCTGTGAGTTGAAATTTTGTGTATAACTTTTGACTCTTCCCAAACTTAACTATTAATAGCCGACTGTTGACCAGAAGCCTTACAGTTGGTTAACATATAACATAAACAGTTGATTAACATATATTTTGTATGTTATCTGTACTATATACTGTATTCTTACAGTAAAGTAAGCTAGAGAAAAAATGTTATGAAGAAAATTATAGGAAGAGAAAATACATTTACAGTATTTATTTTTTAAAATCTTCACACAAATGGACCCATGCAGTTCAAACCCATATTCAAGGGTCAACTGTTTTTTATTTTGTCAGCTTTATTGGGATATAATTTAATTCAATAAAATCAATTTTAAGTGTACAATTCATTGAGTTTAGACCAGCACATGACATCTTACGACCGCTACCCCAGTCATAATATAAAATATTTCTATCATCCCAGAAAGATTTATTCCTCTTGCTTAATCCTTTACCTCTACTCTTTGCAGCGAATGACCTACTTTTTATCACTATAATTTTGCCTTTTCTAGAATTTT
>NW_011888915.1:1078328-1081384 GCF_000151845.1 Pteropus vampyrus
CCACACCCAGATTAGTACTGACCAATGGGACCAAAATTAGTGTCTGAGGCAAAACGGAAATGTTGGTCCAAGGTCCTGTGGGTGGTAGATGAATTACGAAGGGGTCCAGAGGTACAGATATCAGCTCACCAGTTTCCGCGTAAGCCCCTACTCCCTTCCACTTACTGGGCCATCTATTGCTAGAGTAGGCGTAAAGAGACATTTCTTTCTGTGGACAAGTCCAAGCCACCTGCTTTTGTCAACCATCTCAGGGTTAGGTGGAAATGTGAGTGTGCCTTGGGTACCGTCGCCATAAAAATAACTTGATAGAAGCTCAGCTGCTTTCTCACAACTGCTTATTTACATGTAGTTTAGTCAATTCTGCATGTTATTGCCATGCTGGTTATTCCAAAGACTTCTACCCTACTTTGTCTTCTTCCTTGCACTGATGTCCCTGCTTAATGCATTAAAGAGTGAGAAAGTCAACTTTACAACTAACACTTTCTGTCTCTCTCTATGTTCTTCACTGAGGCCCTAGAACCGTCTCCTCCTGCAAACTCTGGGTCTTTTATTCACAATATTTCCTTCTCTCTCTTCTCCCCCTATTATTAATATGTCTTTTCTGACTCCTTCTTTTAAGCCTGCATTAAAATAGTCCATCCTGCAAATAATCGCCTTTCCTTAGCTCTCCACTATGCTTGTAGCTATATCCTGTCTCTACTAAATGTCTTGAAAGAGAAGTTTGCTTATCATCTCCACTTCTCAGCAACTATTACCATCTGGTTTCTCCTTCTACCACATCACTGAAACTGCCCACCTAGGCTTACAACAAGCGACGCAGAGGTGTCCGAACTGTTTCATCCCTATCCCTGAAAAAAAATTGAGCATGTGTCTCAATATATAAATATTTATTTATAAGTGATATACAAATGCGAATGTACACACACAAATATATATACTATAAAATAAAAACCAAAATAAATAGTTTAAAAAATGATTTAAATATAGAAGTTCAAACATTTTCTCTAAGTGGGTCGTCTCCTGCATGCTTTTGTCTAATTACCAAATCCACTATACAGGTGACTCTTGAACAATGCAGGGATTAGGGGCACTGACCCTCTGTGAGTTGAAATTTTGTGTATAACTTTTGACTCTTCCCAAACTTAACTATTAATAGCCGACTGTTGACCAGAAGCCTTACAGTTGGTTAACATATAACATAAACAGTTGATTAACATATATTTTGTATGTTATCTGTACTATATACTGTATTCTTACAGTAAAGTAAGCTAGAGAAAAAATGTTATGAAGAAAATTATAGGAAGAGAAAATACATTTACAGTATTTATTTTTTAAAATCTTCACACAAATGGACCCATGCAGTTCAAACCCATATTCAAGGGTCAACTGTTTTTTATTTTGTCAGCTTTATTGGGATATAATTTAATTCAATAAAATCAATTTTAAGTGTACAATTCATTGAGTTTAGACCAGCACATGACATCTTACGACCGCTACCCCAGTCATAATATAAAATATTTCTATCATCCCAGAAAGATTTATTCCTCTTGCTTAATCCTTTACCTCTACTCTTTGCAGCGAATGACCTACTTTTTATCACTATAATTTTGCCTTTTCTAGAATTTTATAGAATCATGTAGAACTATATGGAATATAGTTTTTTTGTGTGTCTGGCTTCTTTTCCTCACTATGGTGCTTTTGAGATTCATTCATGCTACTGCGTGCACTGGCAGTTCATTCATTTTCATGGCTAGGCGGTATCCACTCTATGGATATACACCATGTGTTTATTCGTTTACCCGTTGATGAGCATTTAAGTGGCCTCTAATGTTGGGCTATTATGACTAAAACTGCTATGAAATTGACATATAAGTTTTTGTGTAGATATGTTTTGATTTATTTTGGGTAAAATACATAGGAGTGGGATTTCTAGGTAATGTGCTAAGTATAAGCTTAATTTTATAAGAACTGTCAAACTGTTTTGTAAAGTGGCTGCACCATTTTGCATTCCCATTAGCAATATATGAGACTTCCGACTGCTCCCACATCCTTGTCAACACTTGATATTGTCAGTCTTTTAAATTTTAGTTATTCAAAGTGGATATGTAGTAGTATCCATTGTGCTTATTTGCCTTTAATATCTACCCTTTGGTGAAATGTCTTGCTCATTTTATTTTTATTAGGTTTTTTTCTTCTTCTTGAGTTGTAAGAGTTCTTTATCAATTTTTTCCCCCAATATATAGCTTGCTTTTTGTTTTGTTTTGTTTTAACAGTGTCCTTTGAAGAGTGAAAGTGTTTAATTTTGATGAAATACAATGTGTAAGATTTTTTTCTTCTATGGTTTATGTCCTATTTAAACCCAAGTTCGCTTACGTTTTCTCCTACATTTTCCTCTAGAAGTTTAATAATTTTAGCTTTTACATTGAATCCTTTGATTAATTCTGAGTTTGTTTGTTTGTTTTTTTGTGGTATGAAGCAATGTTTTGTGTTTATTCGTTTTTGCGTATATGAGTACCCACTGGCTTTAACATCATTTGGTGAAGAGATGGTCCTTTTCCCATTGCATTGCTTTGGCAATTTAGTTGAAAATCAGCTGACCATAAATACATGTATCTATTTCTGGATTCTATTCTGTTTCATTCATTTGTGTGGCTATCTTTATGACCACACCACACTGTCATGGTTACTATAGCTTTATAACAAGGTTTGAAATCAGGGAGTGTAATCCTTCAACTTTTTATTTATCAAGATTGCTTAGATCTCTCTACTTTATAAATATAAATGTTTAAATCTGTCGTCTTGCCATTTGTTTTTTATTTGTCCCATATGTGTTTTGTTATTGTTGTTGTTTTTCATCTTTTGCATTCTTTTGGATTGTTTTTCTTATGATTTCATTTCTCAGCAATCCTATTGAGGTATAATTTACATAGTATAAAATTATCCACTTTGGGTATACAACCCAGTGATTTTTAGTGAATTTACAGAGTTGTGCAACCACCAAAATCTAGTTTTAGAATATTTATAACATCCCAAAATATCTTTTGTACCCATTTTCA
>NW_011888915.1:1081434-1081860 GCF_000151845.1 Pteropus vampyrus
AGTGATTTTTAGTGAATTTACAGAGTTGTGCAACCACCAAAATCTAGTTTTAGAATATTTATAACATCCCAAAATATCTTTTGTACCCATTTTCAATCAATATGATTCAGTTTTATCTCCTTTATTGATTTAATTAGCTATATCTCTTTTTTGTGAATATTTAATTTTTAATTTTTTTAATTTTTATTTTTCAATTAGAGTTGATATCTAATATTATTTTGTATTAGTTTCAGATGTACGGCATAGTGGCTAGACATCCATACAATTTGTGAAGTGATGCCCCCGACCAGTCTAGCACCCACCCGGTACCACACACAGTCACCACGTACCATCGACCATATTCCCTATGCTGTACCCTGCCTCCTGTGACTATTTTGTAACTACCAATGTGTACTTCATAATCCCTTCACGTTTTTTACGCAACCC
>NW_011888915.1:1081910-1091300 GCF_000151845.1 Pteropus vampyrus
TCGACCATATTCCCTATGCTGTACCCTGCCTCCTGTGACTATTTTGTAACTACCAATGTGTACTTCATAATCCCTTCACGTTTTTTACGCAACCCCACAACCCTCCCTTTCATCTGGCAATCACCAGTTTGTTCTCTGTAACTATGAATCTGTTTTTGTTTTATTTGTTTATTTTATTCTTTAGATTCCACATATAAATGAAATCATATGGTATTTGTCTTTCTCTGACTTATTTCACTTAGCATAATACCCTCTAGGTTCATCTATGTTGTTACAAATGGTAAGATTTCTTTCGTGTGTGTGTGTGTGTATGTGTGTGGCTGAGTAATATTCCCTTGTATATATGTACCACAACTTCTTTATCCAACTGTCTATTGATGGGGACTTAGGTTGCTTTCATATCTTGGCTATTGTAAAGAATGCTGTAGTGAACATAGAGATGCATAGATCTTTTTGAATTAGTGTTTTTATTTTCTTTGGATAAATACCTAGAAGTAGAATTTCTGGGTCATAAGGTCATATTTTTAATTTTTTGAGGAAACTCTAAACTGTTTTCCACAGTGGCCGTACCAGTTTGCAATCCCACTAATAGTGCATGAGGGTTCCCTTTTTTCCACATCCTTACCAACACTTGTTTGTTGATTTATTGATGATAGCCATTCTGACAGGTGTGAGGTAATGTCTCATTGTGGTTTGAATTTGCATTTCTCTGATGCTATATCTCTTTATTTTTATTTTTTAGAAATGCCTGTAGGGTTTACAGTATACATCTTTAACTTAGCACGGTCTGTCTTCAAGTAATATCATACCACTTCACGTTTAGCATCAAGAACCTTACAACACTGTATTTCCGCCTCTTCCCCCCGTCCCCTTCCTCCCTTTGTGTTATTGTTGTCATTTTGTTTCTGCACGTGCTATGAACCCCTCAAATTATTGTCGTTATTTTTCATTTAAACAGTTGCTTCTCATCTAACGAGATTTTTAAAAGTAAGAAGAAAAGTATTTTATATTTATGGACATATTTTCCATTTCTGATGATCCTCATTCCTTTGCGCAGACCTAGATATCCACTTGCTGTCTTTAACCTTCTGCCTGAAAGACTTCCTTTAACGTTTCTCATAGTGGTGGTCTGCTCATTTTGATTCTGTGTTTGAAAATATATTCATTTCACCTTCGTATTCGAAAAATATTTTTTGTCCGGTATGCAAGTCGAGGTTAACAGTTCTGTTTTCTTTCAGCACTTTAAAGATATTACTATCTTCTGGATTGCACTGTTTCTGACATGGTCTGCTGTCAACCTTTAGTCCTCTTTGTCTTTTTCCTTTAACTACATTTAAAAATTTCTCTTTATCACTGTTATAGGTGACATGATTCTAATAGGCCTTAATGTAGTCGTCTTTATGTCTCTTCTGTTTGAGTTTGTTGAGCTTATTGCATTGTGGTTTTATAGATTTCAACAAAGTTGGACATTTTTCAACAACTGTTTCTTTAGATGTATATGTATGCCCTCCATTTCTGTTCTTTTTTTTTTTTTTACTACAATGATATTAACTTGCTTCATGTTGTTCAACTGCTTTGTTCATTTCTTTTTCCAGTTTTTCTTTTTTCCATCAGCGTTTCATTTTGAGTGGTTTCTATCATTGTGTCTTTAAATTCATTCAGCTTTTTTTCCCCCTGCAATGTCTAACCTGCTTTTAATCTCATCCATTCAATTTATTTTACATCTCAGACATTGTATTTTTCATCTCTAGATAGATTTATAATTTTTTTCTATATTTCATGTCTCTTCTTAACATGCCCATGCTTTCCTTTAACTTTCTTGAACTTATATATAGTACAGTTTTAATGTTTCTATCATCTGCGACATTTCTGGGTTTGTTCCTTTTGAGTTTCCCCCTTCCTCATTATTTGGAATATTTTCATTTCTTTGCATGCCTAGTAAGTTTTTATCAGATTCCAGATATTGTGAATTTTATATTGTTGAGTACTGGAGTGTTTTACATTCCTGTATTCTCGTTGGGCTTTGTTGTTCTGGGATACAGTTGTTCTTGGAATTAGTTTGACACTTTTGAGGATTGTTTTTTCAGTTTCATTAGGATTAGTCCAGAACAACCTTTAATGTAAGCCAGGGGTTGGCCAACCGTGGCCCATAGGCCAGCTGCCTGTTTTGGGAAATAAAGTTTTATTGGAACACAGCTGTACCCATTCATTGTCTTATATTTGTCTGTACCTGCTTTTGGCTCCAGCAGCAGAACCGAGTTGTTGCACCAGAGGCTGTATGGCCTACATGCCTGAAATATTTAATATCTGGTCCTTTAAGTAAAAGTTTGCCAATATCTGATTTAAGCTAATTTGGGCTCGGCATTGAAGCGGTAGTCTCCTGAGGACCTACCTGATGCTCCATGTGTCAGGAGCTCTTTCCATGCTCGTTAGTTGGAACAGGAACAATTCTTGGCCCTGCACGAGCTCCTGGGGATTGTTCCACTCACTTCGTAATTCCCCCTGCCCTGTGGCCTGGAAACCCTCTCCCGGCAGTGAGCTGGGGATCTCTTAGGGTTTACCTCACTCACTTCCCTTCTCTCAGGGTGTCATCATCCTGTGCTTTCTGTTGTCCGTTATCTAAAAATTGTTGTCACTTGAGTTTTGTATGTTTTTCTAGTTGTTTAAGATAGAGGAGTAAGTTAGTCTCTGTTGTTCCATTATGGCTGGAAACCAATATCCCTCAACTTTTTACATATTTTCTTTTTTTCCTGATTGCAGAAGTAATGTGTTTCTAACCTACTGGTTTCTCTGCAACATTGGATCTGGTTGGCCACTCCTGATTTTTTTATAATTATCCCTCTTTCACAATAATACCTCTCCCATCTGTAATCTATTTCTTCTGTCTTCTTTGTTAGCTCTGCCTCTTTGCCTGTCTTAAGTATCAGGGTAGATGATAGTACTAATACTGGTTTGTTCCCTTTTCTCCATCCTCCTCTAATTTCAACTACCTTTCAAATACAATAAACGCTTAGGGATTTAAAGTACAGAGTGGAGTTATTCAGTCCTGGATTGAAATTTCGGTTCTACTGTTTGTAGTGATGAGGCCAAACTCAAGTTTTCTGGGAGTTAAGAATAATTTCTAAATTTTTTTTTGTACTCTTCATGTATACCTGGTGATGTGCTAAGTACTTTACACATATCATCTCTAACCCTTTACAACAATTCTACGAGGGAGATACTTTTGTCATACCCATTTTATAAATGGGGGAATTGAGGTTCCAAGAAGTTAAGTCATTTTTTTCCAAGTGGACAAGCCAAAATTTGGACCCAGGTCTGTTTGACCAGACTAGACTGGCCAACTGCCCTGGTTTCCCTGAGATTTTGCTGGTGTTAGCACCAAAAGTCCTGCTTACTAGAAAACCCCTCAGTCTTGGGCAAATCAGCATTGTAAATTGCTCTGCTCTCCCTGAATCTCTTCCCTATACGCACTTAATTTTTTTTCTGTAGTATAAACTCTGTAAATGGATGTTAACCATTTTATATGGGACCTAACACATAGTAAGTGCTTAAAAGTAGATGCTATTCTTAGCCCTTCTGGATGCATCGTAGCATACATTCTTTATTCTGTTTGTCTCCTCAACATCTGAGCATCATTCCTCTCTGTAGGGAGTCTCCTACCTTATGAGACAAGACCCGTGTTCCACTCCAGACACCGCCAGTGGCAGAGACTCGTCCCCACCCTCTGTCCCCAATGTGGCAGCTAGAGCACAGGTATGTGGGCCAGCTCTGATCAGAAGCACGGCCCATGCAGAATTCATCCTCATGAGCATGGCAGTGGCGGCCGCATCCAGGGCTGCAGCAATGTTCTGGAAGCACAGACCCGAGTCAGAGCTGTGAACCACAGAGTCCGTTTCCAGTGGTATCGAGAAGGGGTTCCTTACTGGACTAAGTCTGGAATGAATTTGGTGCTTGCTTCTGGGTGCAGAGGTACTGGGTGCAGAGCCGTGGTTCTCTGGCTGTTCTGGAAATTTTGCGAATTGACAGATATCTTTTATAATTTCCTTATCTACTTGAATTTGCCAGTGTTGCTTTCTTTCCTCTGCAACCGAGAATGCTGATGGATATATCATCTGGATGTTCTGGGCACTTCAAACTTAATGGGTCCCAAACAGAACTCAGTATCTTCTCTCAGAGACCTGCATCATCTTACTCTGAATCTCAAGCAGAGTTCCTCAGTACTTACCTGGATTTATGACATTAGAAACTACAGAGTCACTTTCAACTCCTTTTTCCTAAACCCCCAGCCCTCTGGTGTTTACCAAGGAAGATTTTCCTGTCTTCTCTGCCACTCTCTTCACGCAGGTCCCATCTCCTCTGGCCTTGATCATGGCACAGCCTTGGATCTGGTCTTTGTTACTTGGAGGGCAGCAAGCAGAGAATGTCCGGCATGGCTTGTAAGGGCTGAAGATGAGGACAAAACAGGAGAGAAAGGGGAGGTAAGTGAGGGCGGATTCAAACCTGAGAAATTCACACCTGGGATAGGAGAGAAAAAAAACCTTTAAGGGTTTGAAAGGAGAAAGAGTAAAAAATGGAATTGATCCTCTTTATTCAAAGGTTCTGTAGCAGCAATTTCACCTACTCGCTAAAATTTATTTGTAATCCCCAAATCAATACTGGTGATGCTTTTGTGGTCATTTGTGGACATGTTCAGAGTGGCAAAAAATTTAGGTCCCCTGATGTGCACATTCCTGGCTGAGGTAGTACCAGGCCATGTTCTGCTACTTTTTTTTTAGCTCTCATACTGTAAACAAGTATCCTTTTCAGTCTGTTTTGCGCCACATTTTTCACATTTTTTGTGCCTTTTCTTTCTGGGTGATTTTGTTGTTTAAAATGGCTCCCAATCATAGTATGGAAGTGCGGCCTAGTGTTTTTGTGTGCCTTATGAAAAAAAATCCTTGTGTCAGTAAGCTTCTTTCAGGCATGAGTTATAGTGCTGTGACTGTGAGTTCAATGTAAAACCAACAGTATATATTAATTAAGGTGTCTTTAAACAGAAACAAACATAAAACAAGGTTACATATTGGTCAGTTGATGAAAATGTTGTGACCAGGGGCTTGCTGGAACCCAACCCTGTATTTCCTCTAGGAGCAATGGTTTGGTATTTGCTAATTCTGTGTCCTTAATAGTAGTTGATATAGAAAAGGGGAAGTGGCTTCATTGCAACCCTTCAGAGAAATGATTATATCAGTCAGGATTCAACCAGAGAAGCAAAACTGGTAAGAAATATCATTTTTAATAGCTGTATTACAAGGAATTGACTTACATAATTGTGGAGGTTGGCTAAGTGAGCCCCAAATCTATCAGGAAGGGACGATCACACAACAGCTGGACCCTCATGGGCATGGCTGATGCCGTTGTCTACAGCCAGAAAGGGAGAATCTGAGGAAGGGAGCAGTTGTACATCCTGCTGCTGGCAGAGTCTCTTTTGCTAAGAAAAGCTCAGCCTCTTTTAAGGACCTGATTAGCTTGGACCCATGGAGGATAATCGTTCTATTTTGATGTCGACTGATTAGAGCCTTCAATCACATTTGTAAAATTCCTTCACAGCAATACCTACATTTGTGTTTGATTGAATAACTGAGAGAAGGTGTATGTGCTACTAAATGGCTTCTGCTCTCTCTGTCCTCGTCATTCAGTATAGCCAGATTGTTATATCTAAAGACCACCACTACGATGGTCTTATCAATGCAGCTTATTTTCTTTCTAGGAATTGGAATGATGAGTTCTGTGTGAGTGAGGTCACATGATCACTTGGCTATCTTCAAATCAATCCAAGTTTTATTCAATTCCCACCCCTTTCCTGGGACCAGGCACCATTCTAAGTGTCTTCTGTAGAGAAGATATTCTGACCTTCCTTATGTTACAGGTGGGGACACTGGAGCATAGAGAAGTTAACTAACTCAATTAAGTGATGGAGCCAGGATTGAAACCCAGGCAGTCTGAAGCCAGAGCCTCTGCTCTTAAACCTTCATTACTATGCCAAGTCTCAGTATGACACTGTGACAAGTCATTTCTCTTCCAGATTCCTACATATTTTGGGAGGGCAGGGTCTGTATAAGGACCAGTTGGGATCTTTTGGGCCTTGGTTGTCTGGTAGTAGAGGGGGCATACAATCTTGTTGGGGACATTAGTGTTCCTTGAAAGTGCTAGAATCTTAGATGCTACCACCAAAGCTTTGGTTCCTCTGGCTCTTCTCCTGAGGCATATGCTACCTCGAGTACCTTGAGACATCTGAACTTCTGAGTCATACAGATTCCCCATCTGCTCCACATTCAGGACTTATTCCACAGACACTCTCCAAGATTTGTTCCTGACACTTCAACTAAATCTCCTGGCCAGGGTTAGACCTTTCAAGAGAACTGGGCCCCCTCTCCCATTCACTCCTTCATCCATTCATGCATCTAAGAAACCAATGTGTGAGCATACACTATATGCCTGGAACCCTGCTGGGTACTGGGGATACCAGCTTTCAACACCTTCATAATCACTACATTCTCAGGTCCCAGAGAAAAGACGTGGGGAGTAGGATTGTCTGTCAACAGGAAAGCCAGATCCCACTATGCCTTGCATGCTGCCTTTCTTCCTTATTTAGCAGATATATGCAAGTGTGTGTGTTTCTCTTTTTATAGGTGAACACATTGAAACAATTTTATGTCATTAAAAGCCCCTCTTCATCATCCTCCTTGCCCCTTTTCTCCCCTCCCCACTCCTACTTTCTACCCTCAAAGGTGATCCTTATCTATGTAGTACGTATCTTTCCAGATCTTTCTTCCATGCATTTATTAATAAGTATGAATATATTGTGTTCGAAAAGTATTTATAATTGTACACAGTAGTTATTCCATAAATGTTTATTGGTGGATAAATGGACGGGTGAATCAGTTTCCATACATGTTTCTCTCAGTTTCTTTGCTGCCCCCTGATACAATCTTGTTGGGGACATTAGTGTTCCTTGAAAGTGCTAGATTGTTATATCTAGGACTTCCCCGCAGAGCGGTCAGGGAAGTGAGGAGAGTAAAGGCTCTGGATTCCTGGTTTCCTCTGTGAACCACATTGACTCGTTGTTTACCTAAGAGATTGCTGTCTGTGTTAATTAGTCTGGGCTGCCATAACAAAATACCACAGGCCAGGTGGCTTGAACAATAGAAATTTATCTCTTACAGTTCTGAAGGCTGGGAAGTCCAAGATGAGGATGCTAGCATGGTTGGTCTCTGGTGAGAGCTCTCTTCTTGGCTTGCAGACAGCTAGCTACCTTCTGGCTGTGTCCTCACATGGAGGAGAGGTGGTGGGAAGGGGGAAGGGAAGGGTATCTCTTCCTCTTCTTATAGAGCTACAGTTGTATTGGATTAGGGCTCTACTCTTCTGGTCTCATTTAACCTTCATCATCTCCCAAAAACCCTATGTCCAAATACAGTCACATTGGGGGTTAGGGTTTTAACATATGGATTTCGTGTGTGAGGGGGCACAGTTCAGTCCATAGCCACTATCTATGGTGTCTGTACATACCTCAGGGACCCTGGTTCAGGGCTCCACCCGCTGTGGGAAGCTCTAAGACGTTGGTTGATACATGAGTTTCTTTAAGTAGAGCTTCTTGTCCTGGGATGGGGGGAAGCTTAGGGCCTCCAGTGGCCTCCATCCCTAGCATTCCATTTGAATTAGTGGAAATTTCAGCCACCACCGTTTGAATGGTTCCAGATGTGCAGGCTTGGGGAGAGCAAGATAGCTGGGAAGCTAAGCTCGAAGTTAAATTTAAATTATGCTTGGGTTGGGGGACAGCTACCATCATCACCTAAGGATCCAAGAAGGAAAGCAGTACTGTCATAAGGTGCCTTGGGCCTGTTACAAATGGGGGAGAGCTAGACCTATGCCTTGATAAAACAAGTGGTGTGCTAAAGCCAAGTAATTAGCCTCATTCCTTGGCTCAGATCTTGGTCGGTCGTCTTTTAGGGCTTGGAAGGACAAAGACAGAAGCAAGAGTTACTGAGTTACTGAAGACAGTTACTGAGAAGAGAGAATAGTTCAGTGGGAGATTGAGGGCTAATTAGTCTTCAGAAGGCAATTTCAAAGGAGAAATTGTCAAGTGCCCACAGGGGTTCTGTCTTGGGGACTGTGAGTCACTGGGGATGGCTCTGAGACATGTTTCTGTACTGGTTCAGATGCCGGGATGAAAGAGTATGATGCAGGGTTTTAGGGGGGATGGAGTGGATGACGTTTGTGGAAGAAATATTGGGGGGAAATAAGCTCCTGGCTTGATGTGGCAAGAATGCTTGTAAGGCAAGCCAGACATGAACACTGTGTATTATCCAGAAATGAAATGTCTACTTGATGTGACAGAACCATGTGGCAAATGGGACTGAAAAGTAAGATTTGCAAAAGCCAAAGAGTTGATTGAGGACCAGGACTGTGAGGCTGGTAACCTGCTGTCACAGTGTGTTGCCTTCCATGAGCCACGAATATGGACTTGGGGACAGTCGTTCAGCATGAGAGGTTCATATCCGAATGTTGCAGTGGGGAAAATCGCTGTGCATCATCAAGCGGTGTGGAAAGAAGTTGCTAGAATGCTTAAGATCCTAGACCTTGTGATCAGACAAGCTCCGGCACTTTCTATAGGCAAGTTGTAATCTCCCCAACCCTCAGTTTCCTCATTTGTAAAGGTGGATAAAAATACTACCTACCTAAAGGACTAAACAAGGAAAATGCCTGGAGGGGGCTCAGTTCATGGTAAATGCTTAATAAACATTAGCTGTAATTATCACAGTTAAATAATACACTTTGTGTCCTCATGATAAGGAAGGACATTTTTACTTCAGTTTCTCAAGTCAGAAAGAATAGACATGTGGAGAAGGAAATAAATAGAACACATGTGCAATCAAATGGAATTTAGCCAAAGTCATGCCAAAGGGAGCAGAGGAGAGTACTCAAGCATAGTAGAAGTGTTTGTCAAGTTAGGAGAGGGAATTGAGTAACATGGGTAGGTTGAAAGAGAGAAAAAGAAAGTAAAGGAGGTAGTTTTATATTCCTGTTACCCCAGCTGCCACCAGCCTGGGTGAAGCACCGACTATGTGTAGGGTACCCCATTCGATGTGGGGTCCCATGGAAGTAGATAGATTGGCCCCTGCTCACGTGGACTTTACAATACACATTGTCATGATCAACAAAATGAGTATAGCAATGATGGAAAAATTAAACAGCAAATGAGCAGGCTCATAAACCCAGCGTAGGGCTGATCCTACCTCAGGGACACTATGCATCTCTGACAGAATTTGAGTGCCTGCTTGTACTGTACTGTTTCAGATGGTCTATGAAATATGCCGCTTATCTCTGATTTTAGTCCTATTTTGGAAGAAG
>NW_011888915.1:1092750-1096317 GCF_000151845.1 Pteropus vampyrus
TTGCTTAACGTTTACACGAAGCTTTCCATCTGTGTGTTACTGGAACTTGGCTAACATTATATCCTGGCAAATGACATCAATCTGTCATAGAAATAGGTTGGAATTTAGTCACAGGACGTTTCAGTAACTGATCATGTCATATAACAAATAGACGATTAGACTTATTTTTCATCTATCATCCTGAACCATTTAAAAATATTTCAGATGGCTGTGAGATCTGATCCTAGGAAGAACTATCTCTTGACGGTCGTAAAGATGTTGATAACTCAGCTGTGAGAAGTCGATTTGAGAGAGAGAGAGAGAGAGAGAGAGAGAGAGTGTGTGTGTGTGTGTGTGTGTGTGTGTGTGTGTTTTCTTGGGGCAGAGTGTAAAATTTTTCAGCTGTTTTTAATGCAGTCAACATACTTGTGAGGAGAGGTAAAGGATGGGTGAAGATTGGTAGATAACTCATGGTTTGAGATAGAAGTTAAAGGATGGAGAAATAATGCATAGATTATTATGCGTTAATATGTGGGCAGTATAGACTCAAATTAAGAAGTCAGGAAAACGTTTTGAGCAAAACTGAAAGGGTAAAATGGGGACTAGGAAGAAAGGAGAGGCTAGTGTCAAGCAAAGAAAGTGAGAAAGGAGAAAAAGGGAGATTGTCGTAGGAAGTGAAGATAATCCATTAAGGAATCCATTGCAAGAGATATTTGCCATATAGAGAAAAAGGACTATTTCAGCAGCTGCATGTTTCAGAAAGATTGGTTATTGGTGACTGGATCTATAATGTTTAGTAAAAAAGGTTTTTTTTAAGCAACAACTACATACGAGACATCGAGACAATGATAGGAAAAAGAGTTTGTCTCTCGCTTCTGTGTGACATCTTCCCTCCCTAGATCTTCACATACATACCCGTTTAGAAAAAGAAAGTCAGCAAAGAAGCTTGAAAAGGATGCTTTGTCCACAAGGTCTCTCCTAGCTCTAGAATTTTGGGGGAGGTGGGTGGGTGAGGCAAGTTCCCTAGGGCTTCATAGATGCTGTATCAAGTGTGTTCTTTGCAGGCCGGATCCCTAAAGGGTTTGACTGTTTGTTGTTGTTTTAACTTTCTGCCTCCCAATCTTATTTCAGCCAGATAGGATTATTTTAGTTGCAAATTGACAGAAAGCCTAACCGAGCCAGCTTATGCATAAAAGTAATTTATCGGCTCACAGTACCAAAAAGTCATGAGTATATTTGTTCAGGCATGGCTTGATCCAGGACCTCAAATGCTAGCACAGTGTTCCAATTTCCCTCTTTCTCTTGGTTCTCCTTCCCCTGGGTTGTCTCCATTTTCAGATTGCTCCTCCCTCTGACAGCGAGATGACTGCCACGGCTTTCAGACTCATCGTGTTTCAGTCCCCAGCTTGAATAGAGACTACTAGGTCTACCCAAGCGTGAGACCCCACACACATCCTAGAAGTCATGCGGATTGTACTGGTTTGGGTCAGATACCCATCCTTGAACCAAAGGCCATGGCCAGAGAGATTAAGTTGTGCTGATTGGTCGGAACTGGGCCAGATGCTCCTCCCTGACAGAGCCTTGTGGACTGGGGAGTTGGGACTGCATAACCAGGAGACATGGGAATGGATCTGGTCAGCCAAAAGTTAATACCGGGCTACCCTGGGCTCAGTGAGACCTGGGAAGAGACCTGATCAAAAAACAATGAAAAAAGGCCAGAGGGGCAAAAAAGAATTCCAATCTAGAGATGGCTCTGGGATTGAATGATGTGTTGATGGCGGCAGCTCACTGCCCACTCAGCATGCCCTTGGTTCTGTGGGCTGACAAGAGATTTTGTATAACCCCGGTTCATAGTTACTTTCAGGAGATTACGGGGTGTGTGTGTGTGTTGGGGGGGTGGGGAACACTCCACTTCCTGTTTAGGATTACACTCTTAACCCTCCCCTCCCACGCAGGCCATATGTTCATTCTAAGCCTCAGCATCCAGCCAGAAAAGCCTTTTGTGTTTTCTTGGCAAAACTAGGGCCCAGTAATTAAAGTCCATATGCAAAGCTGCTACCTCCAGCCCACACCGAGGTCTTTTAATTAGTATGTAATTGGTCAGAGAGGTACTATCAAATAGCTCCCAGGCTGGCTGGCTGGAAATGCAGTGTTTGAAAAGTCCCAGACCAGAGAGGGATAATAAATGCTTTAAGTCCCATCTGTTGGAATGATTTAAGGTATAAGTTTCTGTTCTGTTACTATTTTTAATGATTCTGCTTATAACATTTCTTCAAACCATGTAACAACTACCACAGTATTCACTGGAGATAAGAGTGTAAGTAAATGTACAAGGTTTAGCCCTTCAGAGAAATTCATAAAATGCAGTGGGGATGGGGAAGGGGAGAAATGAGCTGAGCATTTGGTTTGGCTGCTCAGAAACTTGGGGTGATGTCTTTGCATGAGAACCACCATCAGGAAATCAGCCCATTGGCAGTCTGTGGTCTTTGAAATGAGTAGCACCCATGTCCTTGAGCATTGCCCTGAAAGCACTATATGAGAGAGTCTGTCTCCATGTGGGAAAGGACTTTGAATTCACCTTTGGTAGGCAAGTCATCAACTTGCAAAGGAAAGAAGCAGGGAGGCAGAGATCTCATGGCCCTCTGGAAGCTGGAGTAATAATAATAATGATAAGTATTATAGTAATAGTAGTAATAATGATGATCTTATCACCACGCAGCCAGCATTTCCCGCACGTTCACTTTGTGCGTGGCACTGTGCTTGGTGTTTTGCATGAATTGATTGTCCATCTGATCTCCATACTGATCTGTAAGGTTGCTACTATTGCACCTCTCCCCCACCCTCCCCCTTTATCGGCGAAGAATTTAAGACTCTGATGACTTGACTAACTTGCTCTAGGTGACTAGCTAGTAAGTGGCAGAGCCAGGGTTTGAGTCCCACACACTGACTCCAGAGGGTAGGCTCTTAACCGTCATGCTTGCTCTCTATTCCTGAGCATCACTGAGTGCCTTGGTCTTACTCGAAGACTGTTTCATGGAAGAAGGAAGGTAGAAGGCAGATGGCTGAACCCTTTCCAAGTTCTTTTTATTTTCTTAGCCTTTTGGGCAAAGCTGTAGTCAACACTTGAGGTTTAGAAATGCAGGTGGCTATGCAGCATGGAACTCTGGGAGAAAGAGTCTGAGGTCCCGCTCAGCTCCTGTTCCTTCCCAGCCAACACCTACGTGTGGAAGTAGGGAGAAGTGTGACACCCACCAGGACTGCACCCAGAGAAGGGATGAGGGTGCGTGCGTGGGAGGTTAGGGGGTGGTGTATGGAGCATTCATACACAACTTTGAATGAGTCTCTCTCTTTCCCTTTCACATGGCCAGAACCCTAAGGGTCTGAGTACTGTTTCCTCCAAGGGACCTTCTCTCTCTACGATCTCCTTAGTCTGCTGCTTGAGGGGTAAGAGATGGGGCCTACTGTTGCCCCGTTTGCCCTTCCGGATGGAAGTCTTTGAAGAGATGCTTGTGCTGAGAAGTGATTTGGACTGAGGCCTGCACCCACTGAGAAAAGGCCTGACATTTTTATTCTTTTTGTCTTCTTCTG
>NW_011888915.1:1096953-1101279 GCF_000151845.1 Pteropus vampyrus
AATAATAAGGGATTGTAAGCTGACACGGTCTTTGCAATCTGTGAGATCAACCAAGGGTTGCCTCACCTAAAAAAAATAAATAAATAACATAAAATAAAATAAAGTAAAAATAAAAACTCTGGAGTAAATGTTATTTGTCTGACGCCTAAATCCTTGCTTCTAGAATGCTTTCTCCTCACAAAAGAACAGTATTTCAGGTTTGGGCCATAATGCCATATTAATAGATCTCGGTTCAGGAGAATAATTGACTAGTCCCATATAAGAACACTTTATAGTACCTTTCCTTTTTTCTAACATCTAAAACAAAAATTGGCTTAAAAAAATCTTCGTGGCATTCCTGACAAAATTAAGGGCCTTGCCTGCCTGATACTGCATGTCGTTTGGTTTATAATCTAGGGACGGTTCCAGCATGCAAAGATTTAAAGTGAGCTTCTTTGTGGCTTGTCTGCACCTGCTGGAGATCTGGTGTACCTATTAAAGATACAAGGCAGCTATTAGCCACCAAATGACATCAAGATTACAGGTTAAACTCTGAATTGGTTTAAATGGTGTCATATGTCCACCAGGGCAGAGGGTGAGGGTGGGGGGCATGTGTTTGGCAAATGGTAGGAGGAGAAAGTCTTATTAACAATAGTCACACTCAAAGAGAAGTGGGATTAGGATAGGCTTGCTGAAAAAGCCTTGAATCTGACATCAGAGAGACGTAAGTTTTGAGTCTTAACTGTGTGACCCTGGTAAGTCTCAGTTTGTCATCTCAAAAATGGGAATGATAATACCCGATTCATAAAAAGATAGAATTCGGTGAATTTGAATTCACACCATTCTTGCTGGCATAAATGCAGTAAAGTTACACCAAGCTGCTTTAGTAGAAAAATAGCAACAGCAGCATTGGAAGAAGGAGAATTTTGTAGAAGCATCCAGCCTGCTGAATTGGAGTATAGAGTAACTAAGTGAAAGGCTAAGTACCCCAGACCTGGATTCAAGTCTTGGCTCCAGGGCTTACTAAGCATTTGACCTCGGGCAACCTCTGAGAGTCACAGTAACACACCGACCTCAAAGGGCTGTTGTGAGGATACATTACAGTGTAGTGTTGGGCTTCTAAATGTTAGTCACCTTCTTTGTTAGTCACCTCACTCCATCAAGCAACACTTTTCTCTCTTGCATCATCAATATTTACTCTAAACTGGAATTCATTTCTCTTCCAACAAATAGCCTTAGTTGCTTCCTATAAGCATTCCCCAGATTTTAATAACTACAGGCCACCTGTTCAATTTCTGCCACTTATGGCTACTGTCTCTATTATTTATTTAATGTTTTCTTCAAATCAACTTTTAATACATTCATTTAAAGGAAATTTCACATCATTATTATAGGTGAAAATCTGTATAGATATTAAAATAAACTTTCGCTTAAAATCTTTGCATGTACTCTCAGACATACACATATACTTGGGGAAATATTGGTCTAATTCTTTGCTATTCAAAGTGTGGTTCCTGGACCAGCAGCATCAGCAACCTCTGAGACCTTGTTAGAAATGGAGGATCTCAGGCCTCATCCTAGACCTCCTTCCTGAGTCAGAATCTGCATTTTAAGAGATCTCCAGTGATTGATATACTTTGGTGGAAGGTTTATTTATTTTTAGTGAGGTGACATTCGCATACATACCTTTAAGGTTAGAGTAGCAATGGTCTAGGGGATCTTTAATGTTTTCCAGCTCTGACAACTAATGCCAAATATTGATATTTCTCTCTCTTTTTCTAAGATCCAAGTCCATATTTCCAACGTAGATATTCTACACTGCCTAGACCCTGCCTCTGACCTCTCTTAAGCTCTACAGAGAGACCTTGTAACCGTCTTTAATGCCTGCCTTCCCCTCCCCGCACCATAGTATCTGTCAAGTATCCCCAACTCTTTCTCTCTATTCTCATAGCTCCCACTGCACTGCGGGTCCCTCGTGGTTTAGTGCTGGCTGTTGCCCTCTCCCTCATTCTCTTTCTTCTAGCTCACCTTGCCAGCTCAGTGTTTTTGAGGCCCAGTTTTGATCATCTCATTCCACTGCTCGGTCACCTTTAGTGGTTCCGATTACCTACCACATTGCAGCCAGATTTCTTGGTCTGTCCTTTAAGATTCTCCGTTATGTCACTAATCTTGAGCTCTCACCTGCATATACCTGAGCTATAGACTGGCGGGACTTGTCGTTGTTTATGCAAAGCTTTCTCATCTCTGCGTCTTTGCCTATGCTTTCCCGTTTCTGAAATGCATTTTTCTCCAACCTCACTGTTTCATATCTTTGCCTCTCAAAACTCTACCCAGTCCAAGAATGCTGCTCACGTGTTACCTCCTTCCTGAAGCCTCCCTGACTCCCCAGCTATACAGCTCTCCTTACTTTCCACAGCCCTGTGATGACCTCTGCCTTTAGTGTGGTCATCTCCTTGCAAATATACCATCCCATTCCCCACTACTCTTCCCTTGTCCCCAGGCAGCACTGTAAATTCAAATCAGCTTTTAATACTTGTCTGCATTTAAGGAAGGGGCCAAGGAGTCTACAAGATGGTATATCCAGTTCTCAGATGTCATCTGTCCATCCGGCATCTGCTAGAATGTTCATTCTGTTCAGTCCCCACTCATTGAGACAGGTAGGTGGGTGACTGTACCTTACCCCTTCTTTCCCTCTGTAAAGCCCCTTTAGGTCCTGCAGCTCTACTCTTTTTACTTCATTGGTGTCTCTCTTGGACCTACAGGACCCTTCTTCTGCTCCATGCTATGCTGATGCAATGGGAATCTGTATGGCTGCTGACATTTTAAGGTATCACATAGCCCTGCCACTTGTCTGAGGTCTGGATGCTCCCTCAGGCATGGGTCAGCCCTGCGCTCAGAGCTTCCAAACCTATCTGGAAGTTTGGCTGTTTTCTTCTCCCTTGGAGCTCATCCAGTTTGAAGGATTTATCTCATATGGAGTCAGGCAATCTTGTTCTTATGTGATCGTGTATTTCCCTGCAAAGTGTTAATTACCAGAATCTGCTCCATTACCAACAGGGTGTAGAATTTGAAGGTAAGAAATTTTTTTTCCTTGTATTCTCATCCCCTCTTTGAGGCAAGAAACAAAGATTGGCCAGTCAGACTGGTCAGGGCAAGAGCCATGGATACAAGGAAACCTGGAGAAAGATTCATCATTAATATTATAAAATATTATCCTGCTACATGATTCGTAAACCGCTTGAGGACAGGGAACTCTAATTCATCCTAAGATCTCCCTACAGTAACGGAAATAGTGTCTTGCACAGAGAAGGCACTAAATATACATTTGTTAAGCAAGAGAATAAATGAGAGATTACTTTTTTGATCCTATATTTTTAGTGTCCTATTGATGGTTTTTTGTCCCACTGATATTAATGGATATCTATCTATACATGATATTAAAATAAGACAAGAAGAAAAATCAACCTGTGGATAAAATCAACTAAATTAATGAGAATAATGATATCTGACACAGTCACATATTCATTCAGCCTATTGATTGAAGACTTTCTGTGGGCCTAACATTCATTACTCTGGAAGTATTAGGTGATATCTGTGGATGAGATATTCAAGGCCGCTAGTGGGATTGTGAGGAGACAGATAATGAACACATGCTCAAATGGGATAACTTCAAATACAGACAAGTGCTATGGAGACAATCATACATGTAAATGTACAATTACACAGAAGGTAAGGTACGTGGAGAGACCTGGGAAGGATGCTTGTGCTGAAATCCGAAAAAGGGGTAGAAGTAACCAGGCAAAGGAGACAGTGAAGGTGAGGGTGAGAAGAGGCAGAGCATTTCAGGCAGAGGGCATAGCACATGCAGTGGCCTTGTGGCAGGGAGAAGCATCATATGTGTACTTAGTATATAGAGAATGAGGGGCATATGGAGATGAGGAAGAAGGTGAGTAGGGGCAAGTTCATCCTTTCACTTTCTCATCCATTTGGCAGATATTTGTTGAATATTCATTGTGTGCAGGGCACAAACTGAGGTGCAGTAGTGAGCAAGACGTATGTGTCTCTGCCCTCGTGGAGCTCACAGCATGTTGGTAGAGGGAATGCCCTTTACACTGTGATGGCAAGCTAATGGATTCGTTTCAGCTTATTTATTTAGGGACTCTTATCTTGCTAAATGTAATTTTTTTTCCTTTAAGAAAAATAACCTCATGTTCTTGGTGTATGCTATTTTACAGAATAATGTATTCCTGATGAGGCCATTACTTTTTAGTTTAATAAGTCGTGAAGTTGAGACAGAAAGGGCCAACACAGGTATAATGTGCTGCTTTTGATTAGTCTGTTGATCGA
>NW_011888915.1:1101329-1102142 GCF_000151845.1 Pteropus vampyrus
GAGATGAGGAAGAAGGTGAGTAGGGGCAAGTTCATCCTTTCACTTTCTCATCCATTTGGCAGATATTTGTTGAATATTCATTGTGTGCAGGGCACTAACTGAGGTGCAGTAGTGAGCAAGATGTATGTGTCTCTGCCCTCGTGGAGCTCACAGCATGTTGGTAGAGGGAATGCCCTTTACACTGTGATGGCAAGCTAATGGATTCATTTCAGCTTATTTATTTAGAGACTCTTATCTTGCTAAATGTAATTTTTTTTCCTTTAAGAAAAATAACCTCATGTTCTTGGTGTATGCTATTTTACAGAATAATGTATTCCTGACGAGGCCATTACTTTTTAGTTTAATAAGTCGTGAAGTTGAGACAGAAAGGGCCAACACAGGTATAATGTGCTGCTTTTGATTAGTCTGTTGATCGACTTATAGCCTTTGACATGGTTTTATGACTCAGCATTTGCAAATGTCAGAGTAAGGCTGTGTGGAGGCGATGGGTAAGATTCAAGCTGTGTGTTAGTTAATGGAACACTAGCTGCTGTTATCAGATAAATATCAACACTTCAGTGACTTATATATACAAGTTTATTTATCATGAGTTGTCCATGGTCAGTAGGTAGTTCTCTTCTAAGCAGTGCTTCAGGCTCCCAGGTTCTTTCCATCCTGTGGCTCCACTCTCTGCATCAGGTTGCTTCTAAAATCATACAGGAAGTGAAAGGATACGGCGAATTACACTTGGAAGGGTTTCAATGGGCCAGGTGAGGTAGTACCTGTCACTTCTGCCCATATTCTATTGGCCAGAACTTAGTCACATGGCCATAC